>NW_026000026.1:82865801-82910629 GCF_001458135.2 Marmota marmota marmota
GAGAGAGAGAGAGAGAGAGAGAGAGAGAGAGAGAGAGATTCCATTTGCCAGATACAAAATATATACCAGATATAAAATATATACCCCTAAGGCATGACCCCAGGAACCCACCTCCTCCAATCACACCCTATCTGCCTTTAAAAAATTGAACAGTGAGGTACTATATACAAAACTTAACTGATTCATTCATAAATGATCATTGTTGTTTACAGTTGTGTTACTGTCATTGTTGCTATCATCAGAGAGATATATCATCCTCTAGAATACAAAAACCAGAACAAGATTAATTCCAAGATGCCAGAGCTTTCCAACAACAGAAATTTCCAAAAATAAAATGAGAAGGTGAAATTAGTAAGTTCCTTTCTTTGTGATTGGGTGATGTCAGGCATATTTTAAAGGAAAGCTCTTTATTATATGATAAGTTCTTGCTTTAAAATTTTAGGCATATTAACACAAGACAGAAACTAGAAAGAGAAAGACAAATTACATTTCTACCATTTCTCATGTTACTCTTGTACCTGTTCCTTGTGAAGTTCTACCCATACCTTAGATCAAAGAATTAAAATAACAGAAGTGTGTTATACATCTCTGATAAATTGAATTTAAAAAAAAAAATCTTCCCCTTTACTCCTCTCCCCCCTCCCGAGTTCTCAGCTTCCAATTCACCCTCAGATATTACCAGCTGCTTGACTTAGGTGAATTATTTAACGTCCTGGAACTTTTGCCTTCTTATCTATAAAACTGAGTAATAATAGCATATACTTTAGTAGTTTTCTATGAAAATTATCCATACATTGTAACAAAAAATCTGCTTTATAATAGTAGTCAATAAATATCACCTCATATATCTTGTACCTCAACTATTTGTATATTTTTAATCAGTGAAAATAGAAACAGTAACATTTCCATTTGCTGATTTTCCTTGATTGAGTGTTTAAAGAAAAAGGTGGACATGTTGCTTGGTAACTGGCCTTGTATGTTTGATTAGTGAAATAACCTGTTCCTTTTTCCATTCCTCATATGTATGGCTCTTGTCATTTATGATCTACCACTTCAATGACACAGGAAACTATACTTTTTCATATATGTAAATTTTACTAGCACTTTCAAAATATATGATATAAAGAGTATCATATACATTAAAAGATAAAATAAGCATGTCCATACTCAACTTGTGCTAAGGAAGAAACTGAAATTATAGCATATTATTTTATTAACAACAAAAAAGTTCCCTCCATATCCAGCATCCTTTAGAGCCCTCACAATACAACTTTGTTTCTAAAAAGTAGAAATATGTCTTTCAGAAGGTCACTGGTTTTCTAGAAAGTATGTAGCCATACTATGGCCAAAAGAATTTATAAATAAAATTTAGAAACTCTAAAGTACCTTATTATCATTTACTGTTATTATCATGGTTTTATCCAAGTATATTATTATTTTTTTCAAATACCTTTATTTTGTCTATTTATTTTTATGTGGTACTGAGGATTGAACCCAGGACCCAGCATGTGCTAGGCAAGCACTCTACCACAACCTCAGCCCCTAGCCATGTATATTATTGTGTCAGTCTACACTGTTTTCTCTTTCACTTGTATTTTTTTTTTAACTCTCCAGGATTTAATTTACTGAAATGCCTTTCAGAGTAACAGGACCAGGAATGATTATAAGCACTAAGTAGAGGATTGAATGTGTATCTTGTAGAGGAGGAGGTAATGGAAAGAAATGAGAGAAGGATTAAGCAGACAGTTGATTATGCAGTTCCAATATAGAGTCTGATGTATTCTCTTACAAGCCTATGGTGAGTTATTAATAGGTTCAGAACATGAACACGTAAGACCATGTGACCAAAGACCCAAAAATTGGACACTGCACACTTGTGGAGACTCCACAGCCAAAGGAAAGAGCAGCCAAGTTATTAGAACACTTACTAAAATACTACAACTGAGCTAACTATAGGCAAATGCTTTGGAGACCTTTTAAACCATATTAATGTGCAGTGGTAGGCTGTCCCCAAGGGCACTGTAACACGTTATTCCAAAGCATTTCAAATGGAAATAAGGGGTTTCCGTATTTTCAAGCTTAAAACATACTCTAAGTATGCATCACTGGATTTACTTTTCCTCTTTATCTTTCCACCCGCTAACCCCTTTCGTGACTCTACCTTCCTTATAGAAGGCTGTGTTAATTCATACAAACCATGTAAACTCTTGGGCCTGAAAAGAAGACACTACAGAAACTGAAAGTTCAAAACAAACGATCATGGGAATTAAATTAGTATTAATATCTATTTCTAAGCTAATCTACCATTTTACTAGCTAAGACATGGATTTTAAGTGATATGTGTATTTATGTCTGGTCTGTTTTCTTCTGAGTACTCCAAAGCATCTCTCTTGACAGAATTCTTGGACATCACTTTGTCCCATAAAGTTCAGACTAAATATAAGACTTATAGGATAAAAAGTTGACTTAATCCTGACCTAGCATCAACTTCAGCAAAATAAATTCAAGCACATTAAAATAAACAACTATAAAGCTTGCCTTTCCTGTGTATATTTCTATATGTTATTACCCAAAATCAGAGACTTGATATAACTATTTGGATAGCATTCTCTTTCACTTACTAAGCCAAGTTTTTCCAGGACAACAATTGCTACTAAATCCTCATAAATGTTTACTTCCTAAAATGATAGTACATCTACATTTCCTTTCAAGTCATATTTTTTTCAATTCCAAGACATTGTCAATGTCAAGAAATACCTCTCTGTGAGAGCTGCTACAATGGGGGAAATTATTTATTGTAATTACTATAGTATTCTCTCTTGTCCATGGTAATACATTCCAAAACTCCTAGAGGATGCCTGAAACCATGAATAGTAGCAAACCCTATTTATACTATGATACAGTTTAATTTACAATTTAGATACAGTATAGGATTAGCCAAGATAATTAATAATAAAATAGAACAAGTGTAACAATATACTGTAATAAAATTGACAGCATCATGACTCTTACATTTTGGAACTGTTATGAAGTAAAATAAGGATTACTTACTTGAACACAAGTCCTGTGATTCTGTGGCACTGAATCTAATACACTAGACAGCTATAAAGCCACTAACAGGGTGGGTAAGACATACAGTATAGGTACACTGGACAGAGGTGATGATTTATTTATGTCCTTAGTGTGAGGAAGTGGGACTATAAGAGAATTGATCATACTACTCAGAAAGCTGAACAATGTAAAACTTACAAATTGCTCATTTCTGGAATAATCCATTTAATATTTCATACCAATCAACTACTGGTAATAGAAGTCTCAGAAAGTATAACACTGAATAAAGAGGGAGGCAACAGTCTGGCATAGTATGCATGCCTGTAATCCCAGCAGCTTAGGAGGCTGAGGCAGAAGGATTGCGAATTCAAAGCCAGCCTCAGCAAAAGCAAGGTGCTAAGCAACTCAGTGAGACTTGGTCTCTAAATAAAATACAAAATGTCTGGGGATGTGTCTCAGTGGTCAGGTGTCCCTGAGTTCAATCCCAGGTACCAAAAAGAAACAAAACAAACAAACAACAACAACACAAAGTGAGACTACTATATATACAGTATCCCTGTCCTTTCCTAGGTTTCTTTATATCATTATTAAATTAATGTCTAATAGATTAACTATCAAAGAGCCTTTATTTCCCCGACTTTTTTTTTCTCAATTGTAACTTCTGCAGTTTGGAGAAATTCTCTCAAAATTCACATTACCAGAGAGAGCACATTGTTTAGTTTTTAGTGAAAGGTCCTATACTGAAATCTGTAGTTCTGTTTAACTAAATACATACAATACTTTTGATAAAGGTTACATTTAGAAAAAAACTAAGTGAATATTTGTAATTGAAACCCACTTCCTAGAAGGATTAATTTGGATTTTTTAGTCTGCCGGTATTTTTTTCTACTTGATTTGAACTTTCACCCTAATGGTCTTTTGTCACATCTCTGGGTCAAATGAAACATTCATGGAGTTTAATGCCTGGGTTCCTGTCCAGATACTGTGAAGACACTAAGTGTGTCACTTCCTGCTTTGTGTACCTTATTTGTATACCTCCAAGTCAGTATCTTGGTTATTCAATTCTCATGAATCCTTTAAGAATTTTAAATAGTGTCAATGGTTTGAAATTGATCATTTTAAGTATATCAGGTATCAGGAGCTAATTTCATTCCTTGTTAATCATTAGGGTGTTCACAAATATCCCTTAATGATTGTTCCAATAATAATCCTTTTCAGAGAAACCAAAAAGTTTTGAGTTGTTTGAGATGAGAACTCTACCAAAATTGAATCTTACATTCAGCATAATCCCTACCAATGTTCTACCAGATACTTTGCAGATATTGACAATCTGATTCTAAAATTTATATACAAATGCAAAGGACTCAGAGTAGCCAAAGCAATTCTGAAAAAGAAAACCAAATTAAAGAATTCAAATTTCCCAAATTAAAAACATTATAGCACTACATATGTCAGGCTAACTTATGTATATATGAATATATAAAATATAATTCAAAACAACAGTGCTATTAATTCAAAAATAAATGTTTGCATTTATGATAAATTTGGTTTTAACAAAAGTCCTATAGTATTTTGTGAGAAAAAAATATATTTTTAACAGAAGATGCTGAAATACAATTATGTGTGTATATAAATGCAAAAAGATTAATTTAAACCCTTACACAAAAATAAATCAATCATTGCTTAAAAACTGAAATTATAACCTCATCATAGAAAACACAGGACAAAGTCCTTGTGACTTTCAGTTAGACACAGTATTCTTAGGACACCAAAAGCACTATTCCATAAAAAATATGATAAAACTAAATCTATCAAAACTTTAAATGGCTTTAAAAGACACTATAAAGAAAATGAATAGAAACCTGTAGACAAGAAGAAAACTTCAACAAATTATATATCTGATAGTGAATTTACATTCAAAGTACATAAAGATCTCTTAAAACTGAATCTTAGAAAAGAACTAATTAAAAAGTGGACAAAAGATTTTAATAGATATTTCATCAAAGATAATATATCAACAGCTATGATTCGGCCCCTAACAAGGTACTCAATAAAGTTATTCACTAAGGAAACACAAATTAAAACCACAGTTAGATAGGACTGCATGCATAGAAACATACAATAATAAAAAAGAGACAACAATTAAGTATTGTGGAGGCTGTGGAGAACTTGAACTCTCATACATCACTGGTGTGAATACAAAAAGCTGCAGTGTTTTAGAAAACAGCTTGGCAGTTTCTTAAAATACTAAACACAAATTTAACATATGACCATAATTCCACTCCTATATATCTACTCCAGAAGAACAGAAATATATATGTACACAAAGACCTGTATGCAAAGGTTTATACTAGCATTATTCATAATGGCCAAAACATGGAAGTAAGCCAAATGTCCATTAACTGATAAATGGATAAACAAAATGTGGTACTTCCAGCCAATGGACTAACATTGGTCAAGAAAAATAGAACACACTGCTGACACATGATACCACATGGATGAAACCCCAAGGCATAAGTGAATGAAGTCAGCTGAAACAAAAGACCAAATTTTGTGTGATTCCATTTGTATGAAATGTAATAGTTTTCTATGTGGCCAGAAAATGGAGAATTGGTTACTTGAGGCTAGGGGTGAAAACAGTGACTGCAAAGGGGTGTAATGGACTCTTTGAGTTGATAGAAAATATCCAAAAACTGATATGTGCACAATTCCATAAGTGTACAACTTGAGCTATACACTTGAAATGGATGTTAAGACATGTAAATTGTAACTGAAAAAAAGGATATTAGAAAAAAAGCACTCACAATATCCTTTTCAAATTGTTACATTTTAAGTAATGATTTACCCCAGAAAAAATAATTTGACATATCCATGAATGTATCTTACTAATGAGAAATAATTAGGCTGCATTTAGAAAAATTTCTATCTTAAGATATCAACATAATTTTAGAACATTATTAAATGGAACCACCTATCTTAAAATTCACGTTGAACCACCAATGAAATTCCAATTGAAAATCTCTATAGAGGAATTATCTGTTAGTGAACAAAATGGGGCACTAAATAATTTAACTTTAAAAAGGTAACTATTTCCAAAATAAATTACTGTAACTTTATACTGAGTTAATTAGGTTTATACAGGATTTGTATTCTCATAATACATTACTCAGTTTCTATCTTGATGTTGTAAAATTTTTGAAAGTCTGTTTATTTTGCAAGGATACAAACAAGAGTCAGACAACACCATGAAGTCCCCAGACATACTTATTATACATAAGTTCCTCTGTTAATAATTTATTTGCTTATCTATAAGTTGAACAGACTAAAATATTTGCTAATAACATAATAATGTTAAAATAAAGGTACCTGGAACATTTTAGTTGCTATTATATAAATTCAAATCCAAGTTATCATGGAGATAAACCAAATGCACTAATTTGACTAGCTAATATAAAGGCATGACTGTCTCCTTTCCTTAGCATTTTAATTCTTTTGATTGTTAATTCCAATGAGTTTTACAGGAATCTTGACATCCTGTCTTAGAATGCGAATCAGTAGACAAGACTTGTCATTTCCTTTCTGTTGTTTGAGATGGTTCATTATTTAATTCTTATACATTTCCAACAACCTCTTAACCTGAGCACACTGCATTGACATTCTAGATAAGGTGCCATAAGAGCTTACAATTTTGCCTTCACAACTCATTTTCAAATATTTCTCTACAATGTGCCTCAGTCTTCATTTATTTACATCTGAACTTGGTGTTACAGTAGGTTTTGTTAATATAAAGACATTTCATCCTTTGTTTCTGATAAATTTTAGTTTATTAAAATAACTATTGTGAAACAGCTGGAGTAAACCTCCTGCTATGTTATTCATAGAACTGTTGATGATGATTTGAAATAATTTAGTTCTATTTACTTCCAGATTTTAGAATGGAAAGCACAGTTTAACTCCCGTCTTGCTTTCCCTCTGAAGAGTAGATAAACAGTTATACTGGCTGTATTATCCCATTCTATTGCCACCCAACTAGTTCATATTTATAGTCTATGGATGAATAATTTGAAATCTATGAAATTTCTTTCTAGCTCAATAACATATGAGTGGATTCTGGGGAGGATGTTAAAAGGTAAGATAGGAGGTATACAAGTGTACTATAACTAGAGCCGAGGGGGGGAGGAGAGAGGAGGGAGGGAGGGAAGAGGGTGGCAGGGGACATGGGGGAGGGGGAGCATCAAAAATTCATGCAAGATTGCAAGATCTATAGGTGTGTAGAGTCTGGAGGATGCAAAAATGCCCCTTAAAATCCTGCGTTCTGTAGTTTTCTGAACCACTGGAATGGCTGACCTCCCATTTTTAGCTTGCCTGAGAACTTTAGGAGATTCTTTTTAAATACATTCTTAGAATTGAGGTTCACTCTGGAATTCTGATTTTAATGGAAAATATCCAACTAATCTCTACCTCAGCAAACCCCTACCTCCCCTGCACCCTACTTCCATGTTTTTGACACAGGTGTCTACATAGCATAGTTTAACAAACAGGGCATCAAGCCTGTCCAAATGGTGCCAATGTAAGCACACTCTTCAAGTGGTCATTTATTTTAGGTACAGCCAGGCTGAGGCAAAGGTACTAAAAACATTCCTGGGCAAACATCCTTATATTGGAACTCTGAATGTGCTTATGAAGAAAAACTATGTTTAGATATCTACAGACATCTCTTCCTTTCCTTCCAACCCCATCCCTTCTCTCAGTGGAGAGCAAAGGGAAAGCAGAATAATTTAATAGGGACAAAACTGGACTTCATTCATCAGCTTCATTCCCTCATGATCTGAGTTAAAGGTTAAATAGTTAATTTATTGCAAATATATGCATATTAATTAGGAGATAAAATTAAGTTTCACTTTCTGGAAAAGGCAAATACTAAACTATATAATACCCAAGGGTTTTCCCAACACCACCATGAAATAATTCTGTAAACTATCTGGGTAGCATTAGAATGGCTGCGATCCCATTTTCTCACTTCCCTCAGTCTAGGGTTTGGCATTGGAATAAAGATGAGATGGAGACAAGATGATGTGCTCACTATAGCTGCACCCTAAATGAACTCTGCATCAAATTATGGTCCTTGCATGTGTGCTTATAAAGATAAGGTAACCTTAAAATTTCTTTTCAGGAAATCTCCCAAATAATTTCAAGAGGGACTACTGGTTCTCCCATTGTTCCAAAATATATCAGAAATTCTTCTCTAATTTAACTTTCCCATAAAAACCTGGAATTTCTCTGATTTTCCTTTACTTAGCAAATACAAAGACGTGAAATTATCTGGAATAAAAATGTAACTGAAATTAAATGGAAACATTCAATTGGACATGAGCTCAACATCAATGTGCTTTATCAAAAAATATTTTCTGACTCCTACAAAGATTTTCTTATTTGAAAAGTATGCTTGTTTATGATTTAGCTAATAAACTTTAAATAAGTAAGCATATTATTTATATTAAATAAATAAACTTGTTTTTGTAAAATTGGACAAGCAACTGAAACATAGATTGATAGATGACTAGATGATTTATTAACTTTTAATGCAGAAAGGAGCTTATTCAGAATACATGGCTATTCTGTTTATCAGAATACACTATATAACTTCCCTAAGTAAGACTGGAGTATGCTCATGAGGTTCCACTTTCATTACAGAAGCTTCCCCTCTGTGTCACTCTAAATATGCCATTCTAAAAGTTGATCTGGAAAACTATGAAATGTCTTAAAGATATACTCACTGAAAGACCAGTTATTTCATAAATAGCCATTGAACATTTACTAAAAGAACTATGATGAACATAGAAGGCTAGAACAATGGTTTGAAACATAAATACCTTAAAGCAAGTAATTATATCTCTTTTTGTTCTCTGGGCTCCAGCACAATATATAGATGTAACTAGTTTACTACTGATGATGCTCTAAATGCTGCAATAAATAGCTTATACATAAATCTTTTTCATATATATGTATGTTCCTCTAAAGTTGATTTTTACAAGTAGAACTGCTAAACATACCAATAAGTACATTTAAATTTTCAATAGAGAATATAAAAGAGTCCCAATTTGCTTTCTGTTAACATGTAAGATTAAGTGTTCTCCAAGTATGTCCACTGGATATTCTCAATCTGCATAATTTGTGCCAATCTAATGAATCAAAAATTATGTTTGAGAAAATGTGCTTTCTTTAGCTTACTAATAATCTGGGAAAAAATGTAAAAATACATTTAAAATTTCCATTTACTTTTCATCATAAACACTAAAAAGTTAATAGTGTTTATCACTGAATGGTAAGATTATAGATGACATATATTTTGCAATTTTTCTATATTCAGCATGCATTACTTTGTAGTTGGTGTTTATCTTCTTTTAAAATACTAATGTATAAAGAGTGCTGGAATTAAAAATGAAGATAAGCAAAAATCTAATAAAAATGAGTAAATGACAGGAAGACAAAGTCTGCAAATGTTATTATGGTTTCCATTTGGAAAGTCCCCCAATATGTTAAAGGCATGTCTCCAGTGCAACAATGTTCAGAGGTGGGGCTCTGGTGAAGTGCTTGGATCATGAAGGCTCTAACCTCATCAGTGAATTCTTCCATTGGTAGGTTTATAATTTTGTGACATTATTGGGAGGCAGTGGACACTGTAGGAGGTGAGACCTAGATGAAAGAAGTGGGTCACTAGGGCATGACCTGGAAAGATTTACCTTGTCCCTGGTCATCTTCCCTGTGACTCCCATGTGTGATCTCTCTCTCTCTCTCTCTCTCTCTCTCTCTCTCTCTCTCTCTCTATTCCCCACTAACTGCCATGAAACAAATAGCTTTCCTCTCATGCTCTTTCACCATGTTTTGGCCTTGCCACAGGTCTAAAAGCAACAGAGTCAGTTGACCATGAACTGAAACTCCTGAAAGCATGAGCCAAACTAAATCCTTTCTCCTTTAAGTTGTTTTTCTCAGGCATTTGGTCACAGTGTCTAAAAAGCTGATTAATACAACAAGAAAGGAAATGAGAATAAAAAGCTCAAGAAATATGAAGACATTCAACCTCACCAGTAACAACCAAACAAAATGTAAATTAAAGTTATCCTCAGATAACATTTGGCCTATTAGATTTGATAAAGATCAACCTTTTTAATAACACTAACACTTGCCATCACAAAAAGATTCATTCTCATAATCTGCTGACGTGAGAGCATAAAGTGGCACCAGACCCCATGGCATGAAATCAGGCAGTACCAATACACATACTGTTTGATAAAAATTACATAGATAAGGTGCCATGTCTAAAGAATTTTATATAAATTTAGCAGTGTTCATAATAGGAGAATATTAGAATTAAATGTTCATTAACACCAAATAAATTAAGTAAATTATGACACATGCTGAGATTGGATAAAACAGTACTACTGGAAGAGGGGAAAATCTTCATGCATTTGTGATCTAAGGGGATGTGTGTGTATGTGTGTCTATATGTGCATTAACAGTGTGAAATTTTTTAAAGCTATGAATTTATATATGCATATTTGTTAAGGCATTAACTATCTCTGGATCAACATGCTAGAATTGGACAAACCTGGTTATTCTTAGAACACAACACTGAGTAATTAATGATGAACAGGTGTTGACAGAGACTACTCGTTGCATCCATTTTTAGAGGTTTATGTATGATAAACTTGGAGTCCTTAAAATTTTGAAAATAATTTCATTTCGGCCTCAGGATTGAATGGTAGTCAAGTTCCATCCAGGATTGAAAATCACTTCTTTGAACTCTGGAGATAGTTGATGCTCCAGTTATCCAGTTGACTCGATCCTCAAAAGTCAACCAACATTATAGATAATCTCTCATTATTAAGCTGATAGGGTTCTCTCTTTGTCTTTGATTTCCTATTATTCTGCCACAGTTTCAAAATTTGGATCTCTATTTGCAACATGCTGAGTTTGGAAACTGATCAATCATTCTGAAGGTTTATATCTCATCTCTGACAAATTGATGCTGCTACCAAAAAAAAAAAAAAGTATCAATCTCTACCTAACCCATATTGGCTGTATCAACTAATTCAACTCAAATCATTTAATTAAATACTCTACACTCTACCTGAAAAATAAGACAATGAAGCCTGCAGCATGTCAAACACTCATGAGTAGCAGCCTCTTCCCTGGTCTTATTGCATGCATTATTCCTACCACTGAGCCTGAATATTTACCAACACTCAGCTATATTCGTTTGAGTGTATCAAGGCACAACATTTTTTAATTACATAATCAAACACTAAATTCTAAAGCAAGTAAAATAGGAGTGCAAAATACATCTTTGTTTCTATGAAAATTTGGGGAAAACAAGAAAAAGTTGTGAAAAATTGCTGTAATTTTATTTGAGACTAGGCACCAAGAAACAACTGGAAAATCTTCAAAATTCAGTATTCTATACATAAACTGCTTTGCATTTTTCTAAAATTTTTCATGTCAAGTAGAGAGACCCATATTGGAAATTGGTTTTAGTATACACTGAGTAAGGCTCACCTGGAACACCATCTATCTAACCTGGCCTCATATCCTAAACTTAGTCAATCTAGGAGGTATACTACTACATGCATTTAAAAATTTTACCTTTACCTGATTTTTCAAAAAGCATTAACTATTAGAGAAATTTTGCATCTTGACCTATAAATCATAGATCACCAATGTTCTTTCACACTTTGTATCCATTTGCCCTTTGTCTTATGTTCTGAATTAATTTCTGGATTTGATCTTCTAGGTCACAAATTTACCTATCAGTTCATCTATAAAACTTTAATTCTAATATTCATGCAATTTTAATTTCCTGGTATCAAAACATTTTTGTGGATAGCAATTTGTTAGGTTTTAATTTTTTTCCATGAACATATATTGGTTCTTCCTCTTCTGAGCACTACTGTCTTGTTATAGCATTTTACTTAGCCTATTAATTTTGTTGCCTCATATAATAATTAACCAGTATTTGCTGACTATCTTTTATATGATTTATATTGTTAAAAGTGTTCTTGGCTGTTAGCTCATCCATTTTTTTATCAATTGTTTATTTATTTATTTTGGCTTCTAGCTCACCTATCTGTTGTGTCTCGTTCAGATTACTCAACTCCACTCTAGTTATTTAGAGTCAGATAGGACCATTCATTGAGACATCATTCAAGGAGACAATAGCTCATTCTTTGAGAATGGAGACTCTATACACCCTGGGTGTCACCAATATGACCAGGAAAGCCCTGCCTCTATTCTCTCTTCTTTTGCCTACAGACACATACATGTGGCTTTCAATAACTACTTGGCATAATTGGATGTCAGAAAAGGCAAATTCCACTGTGGCTATGTGGTTCCATTCTGCTTCTGCATTCTCTTTCCTTGAATGTACAGCAGCAATTTGGCACAGCTCCCGTCACACACAGATGTTTTCTTATGTCTGTATGCTTTGTGTTAATCCCACCAAACTATTTTCAGTTTTTCAGGAGATATTCAAAATGTCTGATGTATTCATGGCATTCTCTTATAGTAGTGTTTTAGATTTGTCCAGAATATTTTTCTATCATTTCTAAAACATGGCTTGAATGAAGACCATACATGTATGCAGTCAATCAGTCATTTTCACCTTTTCGTTTAGATGTGAATTTCATTTGTTCTCCTTGTTATTTACTTGTCTTCCCCCATCCCTGCCCTGACACTTGCCTTCACATTGGTTTTTGCCACAGTGACGTCCAAAGTGGAGGTCCTAAAATATTAAATTCTTCAAAACATGCCACAGCATAGAGTACTTTGATTCAGGTAAAAGGGTAAATTGCAGCCTGGCATGGTGGCACACACCTGTAATCTCACCAATTTAGGAAGCTGAGGCAGGAGGATTGCAAGTTCAAAGCCATCCTCAGGAACTTAGCAAGGCCCTAAACAACTTAGCAAGATCTTGTCTCAAGATCTCTTTTATTTAATAAAAAATATTAAATAAATAAAAAGGTCTGGGTATGTGGCTCAGTGGTTAAGTGTCCCTGGGTTAAATCTGAAGGAAGGAAGGAAGGAAGGAAGGAAGGAAGGAAGGAAGGAAGGAAGGAAGGAAGGAATGGAGGGAGGGAGGGAAGGAGGGAGGAAGGAAGGCAGAAAAGGAGGAAGGAAGGGAGGAAGGAAAGACAGGCAGATAGATAAATTGCAAAAGGAAAAAAGGAAGAGACAGAAAAAAAACTGAATTTATACAAGTCTCCATATTCTGTTTAATCAAACTAATCAAAATAATTGCCAAAGTATAAAATTCTAAATTTAAGCAAATAATGTGGTAATAGATGTAGTAGTCACTTCTTATCATCCTCAATAAATAATCTATGCATTCAGTCATAGGCAAAGTAGGTATTGACATATTTTCATTTGGCCCAGAACTTATGTGTGTGTGTGTGTGTGTGTGCATTTCTAAGGTATTAAGTTAATTGTGAGCAAACATAATTATTGCACTGTTTCACAAAATTTGTTACATATATATTTTAATTTTTCACAAACTATCATTTAAAATGTAATAAAGTACTTTATGCATTATATATTATTCTTCAGCAACTTTTACTTAATGCCTACTAAAAACTAGACACCTTACAATGTCTTGGAAATTAAAAAAAAAAAAAAGCAACAAGTACTGCCACATCACTGTCCTTACCATTCCTGTGTTTGCACATACCTCAGCCTATTGTATTTCCCTATTTGCATCTGTAACACACAGAGAGAAAGCCAATACTCTAGCAGATAAGACATTTCAGGCCTGTTACCACAGACATTTTAGCATCTTCTGGCCTATGCATGGGATATATACACACTCCTCATCTGTGGGCCCCTAAAGACAGGGCATTCTAGATCCTAATATAGGCTCTAGAATACATTTAAACAATTAATAGGATTCTAACTCCACTGCTTCATTTTTTTAATTCAATCATCTAATTCTCACTTCTTACTTATGGGAGAGGTAAAGAACTTATCAGTATCAGGGAGCAAGCCAACACCAGAGTCCAGATAACAAATCATGTTCTCTCTTTCCTAATCCACCAGCTTATAAGGGGCTGGCATGGCAGTCTGGAGTAACAAACCACCCTTCTTGGCTATTTGCCTAACATTTTACTCAAAGTCTGACTGCTATACTGTATTGCTGGCAACATCAGTTTTCCTCAATAACAAAGACTTCCCAGTTCAGGACATACACACACACACACACACACACACACACACACACACACACACATATATATATATATATATATATATATATATATATATGCCTAATAGGAAAAGTGAGCAAAAAGCCAACATGATAAACATGGAGGTATGTCAAACTCCTATTCAGTCTATGAAAAACCTACTCATAACTTTAGCATTGGTCCCTTAAGTATATAGAGAGGGCACATAGCTCATTTGGAAAATCTGACCAATAGTCCATGTTTCAACACAGTGAAATGCTTTATCCCCTATTGCTCTTACTACACCAGGAACTTCCTGTATGTAATTATTTAATCCCTAGCCAAAATCTAGTGGACAATGAAATGCCCACAAAATGTTTTCCCCAGTGAAGTGTTCAAACATCAGTTCCACAGAAAACATTTGTAAATGCTTTTCATGTAATTTTTCCATGCCAAATTTTTTCACTTATACTAAAAAATTTCCATAGTTGAATACTCACCATTCTGTGAATCTAGTAAAATATGTACCTAGCCAGCAATTTAATCAATTGACTATGGGACCTTAGAGGGACGTGAATAAAAATTTCTAGTTTTGTTTCATTTGGATTTTTAATCATCTTTTTACATTTCATGGCTTTAGTTGTGCTAATATTTTCAGCTTTTCATTGCTATTGGGTTTTTCTCCAAATGAGCAAGTTACTTTCAGATGTGTTCTTGTGGATTTCATCAATGGCCCAGTATGAACAGCAAAGTGAAGCCACAAATCACATGGGCATTTTTGATATTTTATGAGTTTTGCCTTAAACCAAAAGTAAAGGTCACAGTAGTGCGGGTTGTACAACAACATATACTTATTGCCACTGACCTGTGCCTATAAAAGTGGTTCCAGTGGTAAACTTTATTTTATATATATTTTATCCCCTGAACTCCCCCACCCACACACATATACACATACACAAAATAAAGGCCAACTATGGAAGGCAATAATTATGCCAAACCCTGGGTTAAGACACAGGGAGAAAAAACAAACAATGTGCATTAAAAGAGTAAGTGGCTTTGACACCTTAGTCCCTACAGCCTCTTAACAAAGCTGTCAACCTTGCTACTTTCCTATGTGAAGTGAAGAAAGAAAAATTGGAGCTATTGTCCAGTAAAATGTAAACCTTAGATGAGAAAATGGTTGGTCATAGACCCATAACCCTTTGACTACTGATTGAACTCCACTGTCATTCATTAGACAACAGTGTCAGGCTTTCAGCTGACTGACTCTGTCTGACAGAAACTGTGAACAGGTGTCTAGTATGGTTGTAGATGTATTTAAATTGTAGACTTGCTGTTCTGACAACTCTGAAGTAGGGCATTAAAAAAGTAAGACAACAGATGAGGAGCTGAGGGTGAGGGGCAAACGCGAAAGAGCTTTAGCAGTGAACAGATTGGTTGATTTCAGTCTGCTAAAAAACATCTCATGGTGGGCTTATTTTAGAAACTCGGGAGAAAGAAAGAAGTTGAACACCGGGAAAAAGTAACAAGGAGGCAGAATTTAATATAGTACTCAAAATAAATTTTATAACCATCTAGAAGGAGGCCATTTATATATCCAATAGACTTCTGATTCACTGGTCTACCCTGATGATGTTCCATTGGAAGCAAAGGATGCAGACACCTGGATGGTGCTGTGTAAGGCAAAATTCATGAGGAATACATTGAAAACGAGGAGGAGGTGCATGCAAATCAGCTTGTTGTATGGAGGGGAAGCAAAGAGGTAGCAGGGAAGGTGGAGAGCTGGGGAGGAAAGGCGCTTACCAGACCACCTCCACAGGTGCTAAAAGAGGCCAGCGAGCCTGGGTGCCGCAGCACCGCCCCGGTGTAAAAGCAGGAGGCATCGGGAGGGGCAGGAGGGCGCGGAGTGGCTGCCCCCGTGGGGCCCGGGCCTGAACTTGGCCGCTGTTCCACAGCGAAGCGCGGAGCCAAGAAGCGTCCATCTCTCCGAAGCAGCAGGTACAGGTCCCGGGAGAAGGCCGGGATCCTCAGCAACACCTCATCGCTGTCTTGTTCGGCTTGCTGGGCTCGAGGAGGGAACGGAGACGGGGACGGGGACGGCCGCGGCTGTGGGACCCGCGGCGGCTGCCACGAGGCCGGGACTCCCGAGGACAGGGCGGCAGCACCGTTGGATCCCCGTGGCAGCTCCTGTGATTCCAGCTCCTCGTCCTCCTCACCTCCTNGGGGGAGGCAGCGCCGCGGCCCCGCAGCGCCCCGGCTCCCTGGCGAATTAGGTGATGAGTCTAGTTTCTGTGTTCTGAACGCTGCAGGGATTTCCAAGGCGGAGCGGGCTACAGTCGGAGTCCTACAGGACCTACGCACAGTCGGCCAAGAGCCGAGAGGCGCAGGGCGTGCTGTGCTGCCTCAGGGACAAGAGGAGGACTGCCGGTGCGGGCAGGAGGGCTGTGTTGTCCGAGCCGAGGCTCTCTGCCCGCACCCGCGCGGAACAGGAGGATGGTGCCCCAGTCTCAGCAACTTGGTGTGCCAAGCTCCACACACTCCTGGGAACGCCAGCTTAAGGCTCTATCCCGCACCCGCGCAGGAAAGAATGAATGAGGAGTAAAGTGAGAAAGACATGATTCGCAAAGTGGTGTGTAGAGGAGAAAGACATCTAGCAGATCCGACAGCAATAGAAGATCAGGGGGTGCCCGCCAGGCGTGACTTTGCGGGACAAAGGTCCCAGAACACCGCACACGTGCTCCAACGCCGGGTTGGGGTAGCTTGGGGACCCAAATTCCCTCTCCTGACTTCTGATTGGCCATTCCAGAAGGCCCGATTTGCATCCCCACCTTCTGCTCTTAACCCCCTCCACAGTGGAGGCATGTGCAGGTAGCAAAGCTTTCTTTTACCACCCGTTTACTCAAGCTCCTCCTTTTGTCCATTTCTTCCCCCAGTTGCACAACACACAAAGCAAAACTTAATGCAGACCTGAGCACAGAGCTCAAAGGTCTTTGATTTGTCTTCCCACCTTTGTCTCTTGTAATTTGTTAGATAATGTAATTTGTAAAGGAGTGTGCTTCAAAGGTTCCCAGGACAGTCATTATCCTGACTACCCTGACATCCTGACATTTCAGAGCTCTTTATCCCAATCCCACCTATCTTCTGCTCCTCATTCATCAGTGCTCCTGTCCCACCCACCATCCTTCTCTCTCTTTCCTAACATACACACATAGTCCTTCCTAATAGGAGTAAGACTAAGGAAATCAATTTTAAATATTATGTTCTAAAGATCCCAGGCCAGGTGAGATTATTTTCCTTGTGGTACTTTATTTTGTGCACAATAATGTGTTTTTGTCCTCTTTGACGATAATTAAACCCCAAATATCCCTCTTCCTTTTTTACAGTTCCATACTTCTCAGCTACATCAAACCTTTTACTTCAGACTCAAGAATGATTGATCTAACATGTCATTTGAATCCACTGCACTAGGTCAGACACCTAGAAATGAGAGTTAATGCAAATCTTTTTTTTTTTTTTTAATTCCAGCGTAGAGTTTGGTTCCCCACATTCTTTGTTGTTTTACCTTCAGTTCCTGGTGTCAAAGGTGACTACTATGCCTTTAAGGGAGGCAGATGATCTTATTTCAAAGGAAAGCCATTGTTTGAATAAGCTGGGTCCTAGAATACTTTCTTTGAGTTGTCCAGAGTTTAAAAACAAACACAAAGGAAGTCTAGGTGAGTTTGTCAAGATTATTCTGTCTCCAGTACTTGCCTTGTTAAATCTGTAAACCTGGAATAACTGGAGTGTAGGTTTCCAGATGCTAAAGAAATACCTGGGTTACTTAGGAACCTACATACTTCTTCATGGACTCAATTGTACAGACTTAACCATAAACAAAAATCAGAGACAGTTCATTATAAAGAAGTATAACAAAATCTTAAAATCAAGAGCTACTTTCAATAAAACACCTGCACACCTGCACACCTGCACCAGAATATGTCTTAAATAAGGTGTTTCTCACATATATTTTAACAACCACCAAATAGGAGTAAAGATGGAGAAGAAATGCATATTAATTTGTATATATTGGCATAAATTTGTGTTTTTTAAAATTCAATGAGATGCACAATTAAGATAAATATACTTAAAATCACAGGTTTCCAATGTTAAGTTCCCATCCTTCTTTGTTGTTGTTGTTTTTATTTTTTCCCCTAATAATGCATAATCCCTACCTGTCCTTCATGGTAGAGGTTAATCATTAGGTTAATCATTTCAGAAGGGTTTGCCTGATTCTCTGTTATTCACTCTTCCTTTTGTTAGAAATATTCTTATAATTTATTTCAAAGACTTTTATATTCCATTTGAGTTGAAATGATTTGGGTACTATTTCTCTCACAAGACTATCAACATTTTGAAAGCTAGAGTGATTTTTTTTACAACATGTTTTTTCATAGTCTATCACTCTGCCTAATTCACTAAGTATGTGTAGAAATTCTCAGGGAATTCTCTAAGATACTTTAGAAAGTGATAGAAAATTGTTTTCTTCATGGTATTTTACACCAATTACGATCTCTCAATCCAGAGGTACAACAGTAACACTGCACTGATCAGCCACTACCAAGATAATTTATCTGGCTAACAGAATAAGCCTATGAGATACATGACATGTAGAAAAGATCTGTGCCCTTAACTAGAGGAGACTTAGATGTACAAATAAGGCATTGGTTACAATAGCTTTAAGTATGTATGTATGTGAGGGAATGAACTAAACCTGATTCGGTGATGAGTAGATCATGTGTGGTCAAGTGGGGGAGAAAAGGCAGAACTGTGTTGTATGTGTGCCTTACCAATCTTGGAGCAGAAGAAAAAAAATGCAGCTGAGGGGGAAAAAAATGTGCTGGTTGAGAAGAAACAGGTCACTACATATGTCACCAGATGGTAGCTAGCATCAACTAAGCACTGCTTTTGTGTTCTCAGAGCAAGGGCAGAAGGAAAAGCAGTGAATGACGAAGCATCAGAGTAAGTGGAACCAACTGTTCTTATGTACAAGGTGTTCACATGTTGGATTTCATAACCCAGTCTGTTCTACATTGAAAGTCAGCTTTGATGCCTCCAACCATTTCTTATTCTCTTCACTCATTGGCATTGAAACTCTTACAACCTAAAACTAATCTTAAAACCTTCCTCCCCCAAAAAATGTTTAAGAAAATAAGTTTAAGAAAATACAAAGAACCCTTTCATTGAGTTACATGAGGATATCAACTCTTGTTAAAATTCATATTTAAATTGAGATCAAGGCTTAAGCTAGTTCTGGCCATAATGGAATAACAGGGATCAGATTTTAACTTTTACCACATGCAATTAGAAAGCAGACAAAATGTGTAAAATACTATTCAGACATTGGGTAACAGTCATGTTAGAGTTGTGACCCATGAGAGAAGATAAGTAAATTAAATAATAAGTTTAATTTCCCCAGCTTACTACCCGGAGGAAGTTCCAGATCTCAGCATAAGGGAGGAAAAACCAGAGCCCTAAGAGCTGGCTGAGTTGAGAACACAGAGTGAGGTGTCTAGAATTTACAAAGCAGGATACCAAAGAGGAGGGTACTGCACAGTGTGTGTATCAGTTATCTATTGCTGAATGAAAATCTTGGCAGTTTAAAACAATAGTTATCATCTCACATAGTTTCTGAGGGTCAGGAATCCAGGAGTGCCTAAGCTGAGTATTTCTGATTCAGGGTTTTCAATAAGGTTGTAGTCCAACACTGGCCAGGCATATAACTTCAGACAGCTTAACTGAAGGCAGAGGCTCTCCTCTCAGAATCTGCAGGAAGCTCAGAAATTTGCTACATGAACCTCTCCATAGGGTCATTCACTATTTATATTCCTCCAGAGCAGGTGATCTGAGAGAGAAAAGACCACCCAAGATAGAAACTACAGTCTTTGTATAATCTCAAAAATGATATACCATCACTTCTGCCATCTTCTCTTTGTATAAAGGAACTTACTAGGTTCAGCTCACACTCAAAGAAGACATATTAAAGAATTTGTGGATATATTTTTTAAATCATCACTGTTTGCCACCTGGTGATCCATAAATTATTTATATTCCCTCCAAACTTCCCAAAGCCTTCAAAAGTTTCATACTATTAAAACATCAGCTCAAAGTCTAGAATCTCACAACCGAAATCACTTTCAAGTTTGCATGAAAGTCCTTATTTTGCTTTATTTAGTAGAGCTTCATGAGTTTAGGTCTTCTGCCGGAGTATGGCTGTAGCAAAATAACCGGGGGTGACGAGCAACTTGTGTACATTGATACAGCAGGAGTGGGAGCCCTTTATTGTAGGACAACAGAGGTATTTATACATTCCACACAGCTTATATTAATTAACATAAAATAGATACAGCAGTCAACCAATAAGGAATCTCCACACTTAATGGCTCGGTGGTGTTACTTCACAAACCACTCCCTCTGGCAAAATGCCAGGTGCCATCCAGACTTGTTTACAGACTCTAACATTTTCCAGGCACCATCCTGACTTGTTTACAGACTCTAACAGTCTTCTCCTGTAGACTTGATAAAATAAAGGAACAATTTATTCACCTCCTGTATATCCAACGAAGATACGGTGGGGAGAGAGGCATGGGACAACTGCTATAGATGTCTCTGTTCAGAAGGGAGGAAAGGAGACACAAAGGAGTCACATGGTTGTGATTCTATGAATCTGGACAGGATAAAATTTTATAAAAACGTATTCTCACATACATATTGATGAAATCCAAGTAGCGTCTGAAATTTACTTAATAATATGGTGTCATGTTAATTTCCCAGTTTTGATAATCTATTATGGTTACATAAAATGTTATCATTGATAGAAACTGGACAATGAACACATGGGAAATATCTGCATTAATATGCAAATTTTTAGCCCAAAATTATTTCAGAATAAAACCTAAAGTAAAGCTTCTTCAAGGTTCATTAGTCATTCACTGTTACTCTCCTTCATATTCACTGCCCAGTTGAGAAGTCATTCTCTTGGTTTAGGTTTTTGCTACAACAGTACTTACTTTAAGGCATCACAATCTGTCCGAGTTACCTATTGCTACATAACAATTTATCCCCAAATGTATCTCTTGAAGAAAAAAAAAAAAACAGACATCATATTTTCTCTTCATGCAAGGAATCCAAAAAGAGTTTATTTGGGTAGTTCTCATTCAAGATTTATCATAAATATGCAATTAAACTAATTGTCCAGAACTACAGGCTATAGCCACTAAAGAAAATGAGATTAAGGTTCTCACTTCCCCCAAAGCAGGTTTCCAAGAGGCAGCAAGAGAGAGTACCCAGGATGGGAACCATAGTATTCTGATAACCTGATGGCAGGAGTGATGTGCTATCACTTCTGCCCTAATCTGTTCAGACATGGTTTGCTATGTCCAATTTATAATCCAGAGAAGTGAATTAAGTCCCACTATGTAATGAGAGGAATATTGAAGAATTTGGGAACATATTCTTAAAACTCTGAGAGAGAAAGAGAATTCTAGATGTTATTGTCAGTGTTCTGGTTTGTACATGCATGTGAAGAAACTACCTATGACCTGGGGAAAGGCAGAAAGCATTAGACCAAATAATAATTTGAGTGCAGTATGTGACCTACCAGCTAAAATGAAGAACATCATCACACATGGGATATTAGATGATGTTCTTAGAAAAGTATCTGCTAGAAGTGGGATTGAGTTAGCTTTATAATTGAAGCTGACACAGGACAGTCTCAACAAGGCTTAAAAGTATGTCTCAAAAACATTCATCTATTTCCGAGTAACTTAATTACCTACTAGAACAAAGTTGCTTTATTTAAATAAATAATATTTAAAAAAATGGTGACAATTTAAAATTCTCATTCTCTGGCATCCAATAAAATATTCCACACAAGCAAAAAGCTGTGTGTATGTATATGCTGTAAATGTATAAGTAAAGGAGACCATAAGCCTGATGAGGAGTGATATAAAAATTACCCAATTTGAAATTAGATGAAAAATGTAATATTTCAAATGCAAAGCACACTGACTCAGATTATCAGTAGATTGAACATGGCAAAATAAAAGATCTGGGAAGTCATCCTTGATTCATTCTCCTTTTTTTACCATCCATACTCTATCAGTTATCAAATCATAGATTTTTTTTTCTTTTAGACCTAAATTCGTTCACTTTCTCCAGGTCTTTTTAACACAGGAATCCTCTCTCACAGGAACCATTATACCACCCTACTAATCTGTCTCCTGCTTCCACTTAGTCTCCACCACAGTCCAATCTTTATAGCCAGAATAGTCACTTAAAGTGAAAATAACAACCTGCGATTAAAGTCCTTCAATGGCTTTCTTGTGCTTTTCAGACACAAATCAAATTCCTTAACAAAACCTACAGGCACTGTTAGATCCAAAACTTTACACACCTTCAGTCTCATTACATTCTGCCCTTCCCTTCCAGACATCTCTGAATTCTGACAATGTACTATAACTTTTCCTGACTCAGGACAATACATGCTATGCCCTGTTCCTGGAACATGTTTTTTCCCACCATGTAATATATTAGCTTCCGTTACTGCCACTTTTTCCTTACATGGCTTTCTCCTTCCCTTCATGAAGCATCATCATGAGTACCAGATTAGACTTTTTTCTGATCTGTGTCATTGTAGAACCTAGCGCTTCTACCAATATTCTGCATGGATCTAGCATTTATTTGTAATGTCAGTTCATTATCTGATTTGTCAAACCCTCCCACAATTCTATTCCCTAGGAATAATCACTGTTAGCATAGTGCCTTCCAGACTATTTTAAAACAAAAACATACTGACAAATGTTAGCATAATACTACATGACAGACAAAATTGAAATGTATAAATATACACAGTCTTGTCTCTCCTGAAATTTTCTCTCTTTCTTGCCCTCTCAGGGACATTCTGGGTGCCTCTGATCAACAACTGGATCAATAATTGTTTAATGGGATGAAAGTTGGTCTTTAAGATTCTTAGTGTCTAAAGAGTTATTTTCTTAGAATAAAATACATATGTGGGAAGGATGAAAGAAAACAGCGTTTGAAATCTGAGTTTTGAGTTTCATTGAAATTTTGGATAAAGTGAGACAAAAATTATTTGGTGGCAACTTCCATGACATGATTAACAGACTTTGGGAAGACTGATAAATAAAATCATTACAAAGTTTTGTCTTGAGAATTTTTTCAGCATTTTAACTCTATTATTTACAAGTCATATTTCTTATCTTTTGGGAGATAGAAGGAGCTTGTGAAACTTGTGTTTAATTTCTGAATGTGACATAGGACATATTTGGTTATATATAAACATCAAAAGAAGAACTGGTTCTACCTATATAGATATGAGATTTAAGAGTCTATCCATAATATCAGAGACCAAGATTAAAATGTAAAACTGAGAATCTTCAGTCTTCACAAAAGTATATTATAATAAAGTTATATTTGCCTTCATAAACAAAATAAGACCATACTTTAGGCCTATTCACATACCACTTAGATCTTACATATAAAAATTTTGCCACTGAAAGTTTTCTCATCATTCACATAAATCCTCTGGGGCTCTAATTTCAAAATACTGGTCCAGGATCAAGAGCTGCCTACTTGGACTTTTTCATTGTGTTATTTTGGGCAGCATCACACTGAGTACCAATGGTCATCACTATAATTATTATTACCTAAAGTCTAAAACCACTCTTCTATTACAAATCTTAGGCTTATTGCATTATGCAATCTACTATCCTCTCTCCCAGTTAGCAGTATGCTAGGGATGTTGACTAGGGATGGGAAGATAATCATTAAAGCAAAATGAAAATGGAATTTCAAGTCAATGATGACGTTATGGCATTTGTTTTATTGAGGTTTGATTGCCCATCATTTGACCTCCATTTCAGTGTAATGAAAATCTCCACAGCTAAGAATTGTGCTAAGCTGAGTTTATCGTGCAGCACTGAATTCCTCTAAAGTGGCCCAAAAGTACAGGTTTTCATTCTGTTATCCAGTAAGGTGCAACCTCATGACTAGGCCTAATTAGCAGAAAGCCCAGAGCCAGCAAATCCAAAACAAATAACACAAGGAAAAGGTAGCACTCTAGATTTCCTTTCAACAGTAATGTCCAAGGCTGTGGTGGTGATGGTGCCTATAGTTCATTCAGTACCCTGAGCCAACTGCACGAGTATACAAACTAGCTATTCCAATGGTAGGCCTTTGTCTATGATGATAGCTTCCTGTGGTTCTGCCTGTTTTCAGAGCTTGGTTTTCTAGCCTTTTTTCCAATTATTTGGGCTACACAATGACATCATCTCATTAAATGCTTTCCAGCTAAGAAAAAACAGAATTCAGTTCTGTGGTTACACACAGAACCATAATTTAAATTGGTATCAAAGAGCAGGTTCCTTTCAATAGCAGCTCAGAAAAATATGAAGAGTTGTGCATAGTTGGGGTTGGCAGCAATGAACGTTATGTTGGTATTTGTCAGTGGAAATCTGTCAGTATATGACACATAATGACAAAGATTTTCCTTAAAGTATTGTCTAGGGTCTTCTAGAATGAGATACAAACTGAAAACAGGATTTTCTATAACCATATACTTGTTATATATAAAATTTAAGATGTGTGAGATGGTATGTTTTCTTCTAACAGTCCTACATAGAGCTAGTGAAGGCATAAATTCCCAAATTCCCACCACAAGGCAAGTAGTGAATTTCAGGGACTTTCATTCAATCTATAACTTCCTTGGTATGTTGAAGGAAAAAACCCAAAGGTCAGATGAGTGAATTGATTATGTGAAATTTATGTCCATCTAGAAGGCCTGAAAGTAACTATTTTCTCCAAAGTCTTTGAAAAACAAATTGATAAGAGAAGAATCATCATATTTAAAAATACACTGGTGGCTATTCTTCAAGGCTGCAAATGCAGAGATAGGATGCTATTGAGGGTCTCCATAACTCCAATGGGGGTAATTAGGATCCTGGATGTCAGGATCCTAATTTACTTCAGAAGTAAAGTGGACTCTGGTTACTGGGAAGATAACCTAAATGATTTTTTTTCACAGAGATTTTGGCAATTGCTAATGTATCATAGGAGTGTTAGGAGTGAAAGAGATAGGTAGCTTACTAGATCCTACTTTATCTGACTTTTAAAAGCAGGAAAACAAACTAGAACATGTAAGCAAATAAAAATATCCTTTTGTTTTGATGATACATTGTAACGGATGATGGTTGCTTTCTTAACAAATTCCCAGACTAAGTTCTGTAGTTGGTTCACAGTGACTTAAATGAAAGAAAGTCTACACACTCTGAAAGGATGGTGAAAACATGGTACACACGTGAATCTCCCTCCTAGTCTGTCTGAAAAGATGCCGTAATTATTTACTAAGGTCATTTTTTGCTTTGGGAAGTAGAATACATTCAGTTCTTTTGGGCAACTCTGAGCAAACACCAATGCATCTGGGCTCAATATTCATGTTGGAGTTGGGATTTCCAAAAGTTAGAAATATATTTTGATCCAAGTCTCCTTATGATAGATCCAGTAAAATCCTGAATCTGCTCTGTATTCATAAAAAGAAATATAATCTTATATATATATAGTGGCTGAAGCAATATACATATATTATCCATGCTCATTAGGCCATGATAATGAACAATCTAAAGTGGCTCAAACACAATAGAAATATATTCCACAGGTGTGTAATAATTGAGGCAGGTGTCGCTTATAGTTTACTACCCAGGCTTGTTCCTCCTTGGAGCTCCTCATCTCCTATAACCTTCCTATACCCAGTCTGTGGAAGGGGTAAGCACATGAAGAGACAGGCATGTTTCCGAAATACCTTAAACTAGCATGCATCATGCATGCTCACATTCTTTTGGCAAATCTGATTGCAGTATCATCTGTACATGCAGGTTTGGGTAGCAAATAGAGCTTAATAGAGCCATCAAGGAAAAGGAGGAAATCGATTTAGGTGGCAGTGTGGCCATTTCTGTCACAAAGCTATGTCACAGTGGTGAATGGGTACCAGGAAAATACTGTGCAATTGCCAGATCTCCTGCATGGCTTTTCTCAACACACGAGGTAAGGACTATTGTGATGTAATACCAAATGAAAACTACTAGACCTCCCAAACCAAAACAAATTACTAAATCAAGGCCACTCCAAATTACTGTTTGTATCAAAGAATTGAAAGACACAAGTGTAGTGATTCCCCCCCCCCCAACATTTCTATTTAACTCACCTGTCCAGATGACATAAGGGCCCTGGAGAATAATTATGGGTTTATAAAAAATTAATCTGTTTTAGCTGCTAAAATATAATCCTTTAACTTGGTAAATGAATTTAGCCTCCAGTAATGGATAGCTATTGATTTTATTTCTTCCCCCTTTATCTCTGTAAAGGTAAAGCAATGAAAAGAATTTGTTTTTAAATAAAGTAGATCAAAGTACAAATTCTCCCTGGATTTTTGTCCCCTAATGCCTTTCTTGACTCGGTTTACAGAGACCCTATAGATTCTATTATCCTAAGGGATATGATGCTTTTTCCATTAAAGTATTAATGATGCTGACAGAATACAGAGAACATGATGGGAATTAAGAATGTCAGAGTGGGAGAGTAAGGGCCTAGGACTTCAGTGATGTTTCTGGGATTGCAGTGATTCATGGCATGTTAGTATCTAATTTTCAAAGGAAAAAATATTTTGTGTACATGTGCCCCACCAGTAAATATAAAATATTCTGTGCTTTGGAGAAAACATACACATAATTTGACTTAGTATTTCCAGCCCGTTTACTAGATGATCCAATGGTTGACACATTTTGAGTACCACTCAGAGCAGCCAAAATTCTCCAGCTGGACTTTTTGGTGTGCAAATAAATCTGCCTCTTCATTCTACAGGCTCAGGAGACTAAAAGGGGCATCAGACATGTGTCTGATCCCAGCCCGGATGGAATAATAGCAGGACATAATCAGAGAACTTTAACGGAGGCCGTAAATTTTTTGGAACATTACTATGCTCTCTTCTGCAAATAACTAATTCCTTCATTTAAAAAGCTGTATGCTCTTTTCTGGGCCATGTTGAAGACTTAATATCTGGCTATGGAACAGAAGAGGATCAGATGAACTGAGCTTCCCATTCCATCATGATTTGAGTGTCATTCTATTTTAGAAGAATATGAACACCATGAGGACAGGGACTGGCCTGACTTTTTTACTACTGTTCCTCAGATTCTGGAAAGATACCTGGTTTTGAAACACTTGGTAGTTGAACTTATAAGTTCAAGACATGTATAGCATATTTGCTGTAGGAGAAAAGAAAAAGAAAAAAATGGAAGGGAGGGAAGAAGCAGAGAGAGAGAAAGGGGGGAAGAAATCTATAGATGAGCATATCCAGAAACATTCTCTCACCAAATAGAACTTGTATATAAAGGACTACATCTAAGCAAGTCCTGAGGGTCCCATGTTTTATAAACCATTCTCTCAAAATATAAGCATGCTTGCTATCATCTCACTGAAGTTTCTTCCTCAAAATTTTTCTATCGTTTTATAGGAAGTTCTCTAAGTAAAGTTGACATTTAGTCCTGGCTCATAGGCTTCTCTGTGCAATTTGTTGGCACTAACCAACCACAAGTGGACTGTTGCAATGTTACAGGCCAACCTCAGGAGCCGTCCTGAAGGACAGCTGGCTGAGTGTCAAGCACTACATCTTTTTTATCTGCCTGACAGGAAAGAGAGATGGCATGAAGTAAGTTTCTACAGGGATGAAAGAACAGTGGTTAATGTTTTGCCAAAGTTATAAGAAATTAGAAATGGATCCAATTAAAAGATTAATAAGAAGGCTGTGTAAGAATTACATGCATGAGTTTCTTGAAATGGATCCAGAATAGATGACATTTGTGCCTCATGTGAGTGCTCCTCAAAGTAACCCTCTGTGCAAGAGATGCTCTTTCCTATGGCATAAAAACAGCCCTTTCTAAATATAACAGCCAAACTCTTTCTCCATAAACTTTATTAATGAGAGTATGACCAAAATGCAGTGATAGCTGTATGAAAGCAATTCTTAAACTTCTAAACATCTTCTCTCCCAAAGTTTATTCAGGTTCTAGTTAAACTGATTCCCTAATATGCCAGAAGTAAAAGTATCATTGCATTATGGGTGAATATTTCAATGATATTTGCTTATGAAAACTTTTTGAAACACAATATAAAGGCTAATAGTCATAAAGGAAAAATTAGACTTCATTTAAAATAACGTACATTGTCTAAAATTTATTTGAGGAGAAACAAATAAATAAGCAAACATAAGGCAAAGGGCCAGTATCCCTAATGTAAAACAGTCTTCAACATATTAATTTAGAGAAGACCAGTATTCCTGAAGAAGAGTAGGTAAAGTAATAGAAGAGGAAATGTAGATGGAAAACAATCATATATGAAAAGTTGTTCAACTTTACCATTAGGAAGAATAGCACATATTTTTACAAAAAGAACCTTTTTAAATTTTTTTTCACCCATTACAATAAAATAAGAAAGAGGACTCAATAAAAGTAAGATGTAAGAGGTAATCGTTGTATGCAGCTTCTGTGAGATACATCCTTTATGGAAACAAAACTGGCCATCTTTTAACAAAACTTAAAGTGACATATTGTTGATTCTGTAATCTCATCTGAAAAAAGCCATCTCAGAGACAGAGAAACCCAAGCACTTAAAGATATTATAGGAGGATGTTCATGGCACCATTTTTTACAGTGACACTAAATCTCAACTTCCATCTTGAAGTGAATGGTTAGATTATCTATGACTCACCTTACTATGGAAGTTCTTAATTACTCTGAATCACACGGATATTTTTCTAGTGATACAGAAAGAGACATATATTATGACATTTTAAAGAAGCAAGTAGTAATGTAATACACATGATATTTCTTCTGATATACATATGTATTTGTTTGAGTATGCAGAAAAGAACTGCAGAATGTACAACAAAAGTGAAATACATCAAAGGAATGTGATGTGTGTGAACCATAAGAAAAAGAACTAGAGAAAAGCCTTTTAAAATAAGACCATTGTGTTATTTAATTCTCTGTAACTTAAAAAAAAAATCTCCCAAAGAATTTTTACAGAAAAAAATCACAATTAAAAAGGTTCAATGCTTCTCTGTTTTGCTTTATTTTTACTTTTACATAATTGACTTGTTAATGTTTATTGAGTGAAAGTGCAAAGAGAAAATCATTCATTTTAGAACAATTCCCTTCTAAGACAAGACTGTAAATAATACCACAAATTGTTCAGGAAAACCTTTTATTTTTTTTCTACTCTGATTTAGCTGGTTAATTATTTGGGCATGTGTTTTAAACCTATGACTGATGATGCCCTTGAGGTTTTCTTTTTCTTTTTTGTCTTTTTTTTCCAGCTTGGAGAGACATTTGTTTTAAATTTTTACAATTTAACAAAAATACACTTGATCCATAGAAGAAACTACCCTGGCCGGAATACCTCTTACTACATTAAGGTCACATATCATATGACTATTTAAATTAGAACCAGAAACTTATGCTTTCCTGTTTCTGGAAAGACTTTCAAATGTTATCTCAGGATAAATAAACTCATAAAATCCAAAGATAGATTATAAACTAGTTTTCGATCTCAGAAGTGTATTTGTATGTGATAGATCTTGATTTTTGTTTCAAAAATGCTTTGTGATGTTATTCCTTTCTGTGAAGGCAATGATGTATTTCTGTTGCCCTAAATAGTAATTTATATGACATTAAACTCATGATTTCCAAATGTGCCATGTGTAATTCTACACTATATTTACAAGCTTAAATAAGATTCATTTAAAAATAAAAGCGTAAATATATATTATATACACACACATACACTTGTGTGTGCGTGTGTGTGTGTGCTTGAGATAACTTTAAAAATGACTTTAAAAAATTTTCTTATGGAGCACTTGCTTCAGAACAAAATCTAAAGGCCCAAATACAGTGCAAAAAACTTGTTGGTTAAAACAAAGACATCAAACAGCTGTGAATAAATGGTGTATAATTAACAGGTCTTTCTTTCTTCTTGGATTCTTCTTGTTTTCCCACTAAAATAGACACCCATTTTTGGAAAATGAAATGGGATAATTTTAGTAATTAAAATATTTCATTATGTTATAAATATTTATCAATTTAATTTTAAATTGCATAAAAAGCTACTGTGGACTTTCAGTGATATCTCTAAACTATGTTAAACAACTTCATATATTATAAATTATCATGTGAATTATTTAATGTAAACTAGTTATAAGAAATATGGACAAAACTTACAGCAATGTACTTCTTTTGCATAAGGTGTTCTATAAGAGTGAAGGGAAGAAAATGAAAGAAAGGAAATAGATATCTATAGATAGACATAAGCTCCAAAGCCCCACACTAACTGGTGTAGTGAATTCAGATTACTTCAGCTGTTGAAGTTCTACTATAAGTCCTCAGGGCAGGGGCTGTGCCTGCTCACTGTCAGCACTCAACAAATAACAAATAGCAGTATTAATGATAATACCTGTGGATAGAATTAGTATGATTATTATTTTTAAAATAGCACTATTCACAAGAACAATAATTAGATTGTAATTCAAGTTATTCTTGATCTTGTCTTTCAGTTAAGATGCATTTATATATTATATATACACAAACACACATAGACAAACACAGGTGAGTGGCCAAAACAAACACATTTTTATTAGATTTGCTTGTTTTTAGTACTTTTATTACTTAAACAACCCAAGAGTTAAAGAGGTAAGTTAATAATAGATTGAATCAGCCTGAGCTTCCATATTGGTAGCCATATGAAGATGTTATAAATAACAAGTGATTTTCATTTTCAGGGATCTGAAAGATGAAGTACACAGAAAGCATCATTTCTAATTCTGTTTTTGATTTCCAGTACTTACAGTTGATTTTATTCTTTCTCATAGTTTTCCATCTTTCTGCTAAAATTACCCATCTGTTCTTGCATGTTGTCTAACTTTGCTATTAGAGCTTTTAGTATATTAATTATAGTTATTCTAAATTTCCTGTCTATTCTAGAATCTGGGGCACATCTGAGTCTGGGTCGGAGAATTTGTATCTTTAGATTGTATTTATTCTTGTCAAATGTTTTGTAATTTTTGTTGGAAGCTAGACAGGTTGTTTAGTACAGTAGATCTCAAGCAATTATATTTTATGTTTGAAAATGAGTTTGCCTTTCTGTCTTCTCCCTCTTTAGTGTGGGGTTTGTGTTCTCTAGTTAAAAGCTGGGTTGGGTTTGAAGTTTGGTGTTGCTTTGATCATCTGTGCACTAAAAGGCTAAATATACGTTCAGTGATGCCTCATACTCAGGTGTGAGCTAATTTACCAGGGAGTGTTGCCCACGCCTGCTCCCTGAGGAATACCAGTGTCTCTCCATGTTCACAGTGTTTTTTTACCTCAGTGGTGGGAAATAAGGGTGATGGCTTTCTCTGATTAAGCCTCAGTCTTGACAGCTCTGTGAACTGCAGAGTGCCCTTTGCACTAGCTCCTGTCCCTCTTCCAGAGGCATTGCTAGGCTTAGCAAGTATCCTGCCCTGCCCCCCCAGTGGAGGTCTTTGTTTTCTTCAGTTCCCTTTTACTAGTTGCAATGGTTTCTTAATACCTTAAAGTGACAGCTGTTTTTGCTCTTTCCCTTGAAGCTTATAGTTTTGTTCTAAAAGAGAGACTGGGAAAATGAATCTGATTGAAAATTCGTGACAGTAGGTGGTATCCCTTATCCCCAGCTGAACATTACTAGGGAAGCTTTCTCAGAATTCCCCCTCATTTTCATTTTGAACACCTGGTGGATTCACAGAGGAAAAGTTGCTGTTTCTGGCAAACAAAGGCAAGAAAATTATTTTTTGCAGTTAAGTTGATCACTTGGTCTGATACAACATTTCGTGGGATTTTATGTCAGTGAATTATTCGCTCTTTCTTTATACCTTCGAATAGTAGTGCAATCTGAGATCCTTTGTTTAGGAAAGGCAAACCCAAACTCAAAATAGTTGTTCTTTGGGGAACAAAATGCCTGTCTTTCCAGAAGGAAAGGACCCAAATGTAGTAAATAAGCCACCAACTGACTAGTTCTCTTCAAGGATGATGCCAAATGGGGGAGGGGTTGGTCTTTGCTGTTATCCATTTGAATGTTTGAAATTGGCTTTGCACAGATCAGTTAGCAAATACTGTTGGGCACACATATAACCTCTACATCTGCCAGTCACTGTATTCACTACCTGTGGTGCTAGCACTGCAGTGGTCAATGAGAGTCTGGCTGGCACAACTGGCTAGCTCACTTTTAATTCTTGCCTCTCCTATGAGGGATGCTGTCCTGTGAATATAATATGTGATGCAATATTTACACTCTTGTGCCCACTTCCAGATATCCATCCCTATGCCTCTTTCTTCTATCTCCTTGTACCCTTTCTTTCCTATCTTTTCCTTTGTTTTCTCTCCCTGTCAGCCCTCCAAAGCATTTTTCACTGCCAATAAATCTTAACATAATGTAACTTCAGGCCTCTTATTACACAGTGTGAATAACCAGAAACAACCTGAAGTTCTGCTATTCAGAAAAAAAAATCTTTCTCTGTTGTCTTCATTGTCTTGGGGCACCCCTGAGTTAGCCTCTAATTCATCTATCATCTCTTTTGTATCTATATATTGTATCCAAGCAACATTGGGTGTCATCTGAGGAGAGGTGCTTGATTTTGGGTGTCAACTTGACTGCCTAAAGAGATACTCAGGTAACTGGGAAAGTATCATTTATTCTCAATAGGCACTGAACCCACTACTCTTATGTTGAAAGATAAAGTCAGCTGGTTTTGCTTTAGATTAGAATAACTAGGATGCCCAGGTGTTTCTGTGAAGTATTTCCACAGAAGATCAGCACGTGAGTCAGTGAATTAAGAGAGAGAGAGATCCACCCTCAATTTTGTGGGCATCATCCAATCAGATGGAGGACCAGATGGAATAAAAAGCAGGAAGAAAGGCAAACTCTCACTCTCTCTTACAGCCTGACTGCTCTTCTGGCTTATGGATTCAAAACAATTCCAGTGTCTCTGGCCTAATATCCTACCACCTCCTTCCCAGACTCTTGGACCTGGGACTTAGAATTGCACCACCAGCTTCCTTGGTTCTGAAGCCTTTGGACTAAGCCACACTGCCCACGTTTCTGGATCTCCAGCTTGCAGATGGCTGTCATATAATTTTTCTATTCCATAATCAGGTGAGCTAATTCCCCTGTCATGGGCCTTGATGGGCTGTGTGTGTGAGAGCTATGCACATTTGAGCATATGGGAGAATTGGCCTGGTGTTGCGTGCTTTTTAGGCCGTGTAATACACGTGTGCACTTTCCTCTCGCTCTGCCTGTGTTCCCACACAGCACCTGAGATGGGTGTGACTTGTTGCCAAGATATTAATCAATCTACTGCCCACAAGACATCACAAAGCTAGACTCAATCCCCTGAAACCTGACCCCTTGCCTTATTTGGAAAGAATATCCCATCAAACCTCTCTTTGTTTGCCCCCGCCCCATAAAAATAAAGAATTCAGGTGCAAGCTCTCTTTCCAATGGACTCCTAAGTGGAGGGCTGTCCCAGATTTTGAAAAGGAATGTCTGTATGCTTGGGTGCTTTCTTTGCCGTTTTCTCAGTTATTGATGTAGTCAGATTTTGTGAACCCAGCATAGGTCACCAGCCTGGCTAGCTGGTGATGCCTAATCAATCCCTTTTCATGTATTTCTCTGCATATCTTATCAGGTCTGTCTCTGAAAAACGTGGATTAAAACATACACTTTGATACAGCTTCAGCATGAACTCAGATATATCACTTTCATTTTGTGATAAATATTGCTGGGCCTACAAAATTTGTGAGTTGGTGGATTGGACAGAATTCAGCTCATGATGGGCAGATATAGATACATACTCAAAGTTTTACAGTCAGGTACATCATCTCATTGAAGATGGCATTGCCATGTGTCAGAATCTCCCCTTCCCCCAAGTGTTCATTGGGATTCTCCCAAGAGTGCTTGACACAAACCCTACATATGCTCTTTTTTCCACCACTGATAACTCCAATCCTACAGGGTCTGATGGATCATATAGCCCTTGGACCTTGCTGGTCCTTTTTTTTTTTTTTTTCTTGAGCCCCATTCGTTGTTAGTAGCATTTGTATCACCTGTTCTGTGATCTGGATCATTACCTCAGGTGTGATATATGCTCCTTATAAAGCTCCAAGGGGCCCTTCAAGTGTTGTGCTTTCTTCTTTGTGGTAAGAGCTACAAGATTCAATTTATCTTTTAATTTGTTTAAAGAATGTTCCAGTATTCTCCTAGCTTTTGAAACCCTAAAATTTAACAAGTATTACCAGTGCAGAGTTTCTCTCTTTCCCTCTCTCTCACATCTTAAAAAGGATTGAAGAATGATAGTCACTTTTTGTTCTTCTGACTCAAATAATGTTATTATTCAAATAATGTTATTATTGTAATAGATCAATTTCATATTTTGTAGTTATATTCAGAAAATAAAGATTGTTTGTGATATATAGCTTAACAGATGTCTAGGGAGTTAATACAGTTCTGGGGTAAAACTCTAAATGTATATTTTTAATTTTATATGACTGCAAAGTGTTTCTGATTTTTATAGTTGAAATGGAAAGAAATATATTATCCAAGCAATTAATCAGATGTCATATATTTAAGGCTGTAATAATTTGATATAGCAAGCATGTCAGATTTATGGCTTTGCTAAAATAGAGAATACTATCATAGGAATACCTGGTGTCATCTTTCATGATCAATCCAGCTTCTACAGGGATTAGATTGGCAAATTAAATGGAGAGCTGATTGATATCAACATATCTGCAGTACAAGTAGTAATTCCTTCAGGTGGTACTAATCTCTGTCATGATCTGCAGAATGTGATCTTATTATTTTTTACATTCTTGATGGTAGTTGGGTAGTCTTGAGATTTCTACATGGCACTACTTATTAAAATGCTTCATCCCACAGAGCAAAGATCCATTATTATACATATTTATTATACCAGTTGCCAAACATGGCATTCCCAATTATACACTGAAGATCACCAAGTATGTCTTTGGATCCAGGGGACCACCAGTAATTCAGCTCTGAGCCCTTTATTTCCTGGTCTCCATATCCCCTTTTCTGACGAAGGTCAGAATCTTTGTTGACACTGACATTCTATGTTCAATAGTTTCACAAATGATTGGATATTCTTTTTCCCTTTCCCCACTGAAGAACTATAAGGACTAATGGACAAAGGTGATTTAGGAAAAATACTGAAGGATGCACTACTTCATATACTCACTGTTAGTTTAAGCAGGGTCCTCCCTGCACAGGGACTTAATCACTTCTTAAGTTGAGGAGTATGGGGTCTGCAAGCAGGCCAATGTCTCGAAACTTAGCAAGGGACTGTGGCTTTTTATTGAGGAACAGCTCTCAGCCTCTAAATGTTCCACCCCAGTTTTGTATTGCTATAATGCAAATAACTCCTTTAATGACAACTCTTTCATTTTTACCTCAGAAAGGCTATATTCTATTAACCATCTCTATAATTGTCATAACTTTTTGGACACCTCTTGTAGGTCACTAACAAATCTCTTAGCTTTTAGAGATTACATTTCATTATTGAACTTCGGTTTTTTCACAGTCGTGTCATTGCCAGTGCTCTCACTGAGCCAAGTTCTTAATTAGATGTTTATATTATTGGCCCTGGCCTACAAAAAAATGCTACTTGCCACAGTCTGGCTGGGCACAATTCAGGAGCCACTTGTCAAAAGAAACGAACTTTATTTTTAGAACCACACGCCAAACAAAACCGCTCCTCAGGAAAAACCTTCAGAGCCCAACTGCCACCACCGGCTTCCCACAAGCCTCTCTACCTCCCCCACTCCTCCTGCTCTTGAGGCCGATTGTCTGGGTCGCGTGGGCGGAGCCAAAGAAGTCCCCCAATGAGCAGCTCCATGGTCTGAAAGGGCGCGGAAACAGCCCAATGAGCATCACTGCAGAAGAGCCAATCAGTTGGCAGCTAGAAGTTGCTGGGGCCACTGTGAGCCAATCATCAGCTGGCAGCTGGAAGTTTGCTGGGGCCCCTTCTGGCTGTGGCTCTCAACACTACTATTGAACTTTCTAGTGATGTTAGGCCATTCCTCATGGCCTTCCTGCACATCTTGGTCTGTTTTGTGCCACTATTACAGAATAACCAGAGAATAGGTAATTTGTAAGGAAAAGAAATTTATTTCTCACAGATTTGAAGACTAAGAAGTCTAAAACATTACTTGTAAGTATACTTGGTTTCTAAATTTTTAGTTAAGCTTTGGGTAAGCTAATCAAAAATGGACTCATATTTTTATCTTAAAATTCATTATAAAGTTTGAGGAACTCTAGATAGGGTTTAGGGGAAGGGAGAGGGCATGGGGGTAGAAAAAACAGTGGAATGAGATGGACATCTTTACCCTAAGTACATGTATGAAGACACAAATAATGTGATTCTACTTTGTGTACAACTAGGGATATGAAAAATTCTGCTTTATATGTATAATATGAATTGTAATGCATTCTGCTCTCATATATAACAAATTAAAATAAAAAATTAAAAACAATTCAGTATAAAGGCACTATAATTTTCAAATTCTCTATCTGAAATCTCAATATAGATTTCACTTATTTGGGATTTCATTTTTAGGAATCAGTTTGCTCAAACTTTGTCAATTTTGTCAATCTTCTCAAAGACCCTATCATTTTATGGAGTAATTAAAAATGGCATTACATAATCAACATATTTTTATTAAGTATTAAACAAAGTCTACATTTTATTTAATAAATAATTATGTCTATGCATTACAATATATCTTTATGTTGACACTGTGGGATGATAAAGTCAAGCTAATTAAAAAACCAAAATTTTGAATAAATAAACATGAATATACCACAGTGAATCTCAATATGGAGTATGTACACAAAAGTTATATAATTAAAAATACATAAATTGCAGAAAGATCAGTAGAGTAGGGTGGCAAGGGGAAAAGTGGTAGAGATTGAATTGGACCAAATTATATCCCATGCTTTTGTGATTATGTCAAAATGTATCCTCACACTATATATAATTAAAAGAATCAACAAAAAAACTGCAAAAACTCCAAACCCATCATTTCATATGTGTCATTTTAAGTAGTGAAAACACTTAAAATGTATTAGCAGTTTTGAAATATACAGTGCACTATTGCTGTAGTCACCATACTGTATAATACATCACTAAACTTACCTCTCTAACCAAAGGTTTCTATTCTCTCATCAGCTCTCATTTCCCTATCCACCCCTATTTCCTGACTTTGGTACCATCATTCTATGAGTTTGACGTCTGTTGGGTTTCTTATTAGTGAGTTCATGTGGCAACTGTCTTTCTATACCAGATTTATTCGCATAACATAATGTCTTCCAGGTTCATCCATATTATTACAAATTACAAAATTTCCCTTTTTCTTTTTAAAGGCAGTATTCCATTGTGAACATGTTCCACATTTTCTTTATCCACTCATCTGCTGATGAACCCCTACTTTACATATCTTGGCTATTGTAAATAATGCTGTTAATGAACGTGAAAGCTCTGATATCTCCAATATACTGTTCTTAATTTCTTTGGGAATTTCCTCTCCAATTTTTGGGAATAATTTGAGAATGATTGGTATTCTTTAATTGGTTGATAAAATTTCATCATGATGTCTGGTTCTGGGCTTGGCTTTGAACAAATGATGGAAAATCTCCCATCAATCTACTTACTAATTGTGCATTTATGGTGACTACTTTCAAATTACTTTCGGCTAAATTTTTGAAATGTATAATACATTATTGTCTATCATTTCCTTACTGTATAATAGACCCATAGACTACTTCTATCTAATTGTATCTCAGTACCCATTTATCAACCATTTTCTCGTCCTTATGCGACTCCATACCCAGCCTCTGGTAAATACCATTCTACTCTTAAGCTCAATGAGATTTGAGTTTTTTAAATTTCACATTTGAGTGGGACAATGTGGTTCTTGTCATTCTGTGCCTGACTTATTTCACTTAACATAGTCTCCAGTTCTCTCTGTTATCAGAAATAACAGAATATCATTCTTTTTAAATGGCCAAATAGAATTCCTTGTGTAAGTATTTTTATTTTCTATTCATCAGTTGATGGACATTGGTTGTTTCCATTTTGTGGCTATTGTTAATAGTACTGCAATGAACATGAGATTGCAGATATCTCTTGGATATACTGATACTATTTTTTGATATATGCTTAGTGATGAAATAGTGGCATCACATGGTACTTCTATTTTTAATTTTTGAGGAGCCTTTTTATATTCTTCATAATGGATGCACTAATTTATATTCCCACCAAGAGTATACAAGGCTCTTTTTTAAAAACATTCTATCCAGCACTTGTTATCTTTTGGCTAATACTAGGATGAAGTCATATATCACTGTAGTTTTGATTTGCATATCCCTGATTACTGATGTTGAGGATTTATTCATTTAACTGTTGGTTATTTGCATGCTGTCATTTGAGAAGTGTCCACTTAGGACTATTGCTCTTTCTTAAATCAGATTTTTTGTTTTTTCTGCTGTTGATTTTTTTTGGAGATCCTTATTTATTCTGAATATAAAACCTTGTCAGTATGTGTAGTTTGAAAATATGTTCTACTTTTTATTTTCTCTGCATTGATTTCTTTTTCCTGTGCTGTTTACAAAACTTAAGCTTAATGTAATTCCATTTGTCTATTTTTGCTTTTGCTTCCTGTGCATTGGGGATAATCCCCCACAAAATCCTTGAATATTTCAACAACTAAATGATTTTGTCTGTTATTAGTAATTTTATAATTTCAGATATTCCACTTAAGCGTTTAATGGATTTCAAATTGGGTTTTATTTTTTACTGGTGACAAATATACGTCTAGTTTCATTCTTCATGTGGATATCCATTTTTGTTTTCTGCATGATTTGTTGAAAAGACTGTCCTTTCTCCATCATTGGAACTGGCTGTAGATGAGTGGGTTGACTTCTAGACTCTCCATTCCATCCCACTGACTTATGTGTCTGTCTTTATGCAACACCATTCTATTTGACTACTATACCATTATAGTATGTTTTGAAGTTGGGTGGTGTTGCTCCCCCCCCCCTTTTTTTTTAGTTCAAGGAGCCACTGCTATTTGCTTCATTTTTGTTTTGTTTTTTTAACTTCCATATGAATTTTGAGTTTTTTTTTTCTAGTCCTTTAAAAAAATATCACTGGTATTTTAGTAGAAATTGCATTTAATCTGTAAATCACTTCTTTAGGTAGTATGAATTTGACATTATTTTTCCAAACCATAAACACAGAATTTCTTTCTACTTTGTGTCCTTTTCAACTTATTTATTTTATAACTTTCAATGCAGAGATCTATCACCTCTTTGTTTAAACTTATTGCTAGATTTTCTTGTAGTTCATAATGGGGCTTTCTTTTCTGTTTTGAATAATTCACTATTGGAGTATAGCAACCCTGTTAACCCTGTTAATTTTGTATACATATTTTTGTATCTTGCAACTTTGCTGAATTATTTCTAATTTTTTTGGTGAAGTTTTAGGGGATACACACTCACACACAACACACACACAATGATCATGTTATCTGCAAGCAATGATACCTTGCTTTCCTATTTTATTTTGGATGCCTTTTATTTCTTTCTCTTGCCTGATTACTCTGGCTAGGACCTCCAGAACTATGTTGAATAAAAGTGGTGATTGCGGGCATCCTTGTCTTGTTCCAGGTCTAGAGAATGTTTACTTTCCCCTATTCAGTGTAGTTAGTGATGATATATTATAAATGATCTTATGTTGTGGTACATTACTTCTATTGATGATTTGTTCAACATTTTTATCACTTTTTGGAAATGCATATTCTACATCTATTGATGACCATATAGCTCTTCTTTTCATAATGCTGATGTCAAACACATTTACTGGTTTGGATATATGGAACCATTTTGTGTTCCTTGAATGAATCCCACTTGATCATTGGGAATAATCCTGATTAACTATTTGAGTTGGTTTGCTAATATTGTGTTGAGAATTTTTCTATCTATACCCATAAATAAGGCTTATGTCCTTATTTATTTATTTATTGTAATGCTGTTCTCATAAAATGTTTTGGGATAATTCATTCTACTTAGATGGAATGATTTAAAGAGAATTGAAATTAGTTCCTCTTTAAATGTTTTTTGTTTGCTTTTTACTGCTTGGATGATTTGCCAATTCCAAAAAAAAAAAAAATTGGCCATTAAATTTTCCTATTAGAATCCATATTTCTCTTTAGGTTTATTAAAACTTGCTTTATGTATCTGTGCCCAAATAATGGGTGCATGTGCATTCAGAATTATTTCCTATTGCTGAGTTGACCACTTTACCATGCCATAATGCTCTTCCTTATCTCTTCCTACAGTTTTTGATTTAAAATAGATTTTATCTAATAAGTATGGCTATTGCTGCTTTCTTTTGGATTCCATTTGCATGGAATGCTTTCTTCTGGTCTATTTGTGTCCTTGTAGGTGAAGTGAAATTCATGTAAGTAAAGTATACTTGAACACTTCCATTTAGTCACTCTGGCTTTTATTTGGAGAATGTAATCCTTTATATCAAAGTTATATTCATAGGTAAGGTCATGCTCTGGCAAATTTGTAAATTATTTTCTAGCTTTATTGAAGTTCCTTTCTTCCTCTCTTCCAGTCTTCCTATGAGGTTGATTGATATAATAGTGTTTTCCTTATTTTTATCTCTTATAGATTTTTACTTTATAGTTACCATGGTTACAAGAACCATCTTTTGATTTTAATAAATTATTTTTTTTGAAATGATAGCAACTCAAGGTGACTATAAGGATAAAATTGGGAACAAATGAATGAGAGAAAATATACAAATAGGAAATTATATTTCTGCATTCTTTCTCACATTGAATTTTTGACCTACCATTTTACATTTTCCTATATATTGCCTATCTTAACATTTTTCTTCTTATTTAGTTAATTTAGTTAAATTGATTATTTAATATCAATTTATTTTAGAATGTTTATTAACATGAATGGCTCCCATAAATTGTTTACAATATTGGAGCATTCTGAATTTATATAATTACTCTTATCAGTTTTATACTTTTCTGTTTTCTTCTTACTCAATAATGTCTTTCTGTTTTCTTCTTACTCAATAATGTCTCTATCATTTGGATATTTTTTAGCATTTATTGTACAATAGGTCTGATTAAGATATATTCTTAGTTTGTTTGCCTAGGAACGTCTTTTTTTCTTCATTTCTAAAGAATAACTTTGGGTACAGTATTCTCAGTTGATGGGAGTTTTCCTTCCTTACTATGAAAAATCTCCTGTCCCACTCTTTTCTGGCCTTGTAAGCTTCTGCTGAGAAGTCTAAACTTGGGTGAATTGAGATGCCTCTATATTTTGTTTCCTCTTGTAGCCTTAAGAATCTTCTCATCATTCATCCATGAGAGTTTGCTTATAAGATGTCTGAAAGTAGACTTCATTGAGTTAAATCTGACAGGTAACCTGTGACTTTCATATACTTGGTTATATATATCTTTCTGTAGGTTGGGAAATTTTCTGATTTTTTTTTTCTACTCCTTTTAGTGTTCCCAAGTTGTACTAAATCCCAACAATCCAAATATAATTTCTCTTTTGATAGTATCCCAAAGGTCTGGAACATGAGCTTTCTTAGTTATTCTTTTGTTCCTTTCTCTCCTCATATTTTGTATTTTCAAATAGCCTCTCTTCAAGCTCACTAATTCTTCTGTTTGGTCTATCCTGCTCTTGATGCCTTTTGATCACATTTAAAATTTTACTGAGTATGTTTTCAGTTCACAAAGTTCTGGATTTTTAAAATTGCTTTTCATTACTTTAATTTTATGTTAGAGTACTTGAGTAATAGTATATTCTAAGAATATCATTATTTTATTAATTTAGGACTGAATGGCACCACAGTCCTGGTTTACTGGGAATCTGCTATTAGTATGTTACTATTTCAATATTAGAGGGCAATCCAAGCCCAAGTTTTCTCCAGATATATTGTAATTGTGTGCTTTCCTGAAAGAATGAGGAGAGTACCATCCCCACAAAGTCTCTCCTTGAGTGCAGAATACACCTGGATGTTTGTCCAGTTACTTTTCTGTGGTTAGAACTAGGTAGAATTACCATGGATAAACCTGACCCAGGAGCCTATATAATACATGTTGGCACTAATGCTGCCAAGTCATGTTATACCCAGAGCCCACAGCCTGCCCAGATTAGCACAACCCTGGGTTTGGACAAACACCCACACTGCTATGGGCAGCCTATTCCTGAGGCAGACTCGTAGTCCAAGACTGATGCAGCCAGTCACAGGTGATGCTAGCTGAAAATGGAAGTCTGATAGACCAGGGTCATGTGTCTTCTGTACTAGAGCTGTTCAAGAGGCTGCATGCATATACAGGACTGAGAAGGAAGCTGTTAGGATCCGCCCAGTGTTGTTTCACCAGCCCAGCACTTAATTCAAGAAATTAAACCCCTACCTCTCACTATCCACAAAACTCAACTTAAAATAGATCAAGGACCTAGGAATAAAACCAGAGACCCTGCATCTAATAGAAGAAAAAGTTGGCCCTAATCTCCATGTGTGATTTAGGCCCCAACTTCCTTAATAAGAATCCTATAGTGCATGAATTAAAATAAAAAAATCAATAAATGGAATGGACTCAAACTAAAAAGCTTCTTCTCAGCAAAAGAAACAATCAATGAGGTGAATACAGAGTCTACATCTTGGGAGCAAATCTTTACCCCTCACACATCAGATAGAGCACTAATCTCTAGGTTATATAAAGAATTCAAAAAGCTAAACACCAAAAAAGCAAGTAACCCAATCAATAAATGGGCCAAGGACCTGAACAGATACTTCTCAGATGATATACAATTAATGAACATTTTGTCATATATTTATTGATTATCACCAGCAATGAGTAGTTTTGATTTGCATTTCTCTAAAATTTCATCCCACTCCAATCAGAATGGCAGCTATTAAGGATACAAACAATAAATGTTGGTGAGAATATGGGGAAAAAGGTACACTCATATACTGCTGGTGGGACTGCAAATTGATGCAGCTAATATAGAAAGTGGTATGGAGATTCCTTGGAAAATTGGGACTGGAACCACCATTTGACTCAGCTATCCCTCTCCTTGGTCTATATCCAAAGGACTTAAAAACAGCATACTATAAGGACACAGGCACATCAAAGTTTACAGCAGCACAATTCACAGTAGCTAAACTGTGGAACCAGCCTAGATGCCCTTTGGTAGATGAATGGATAAAGAACAACATTAGAAATCGGAAGATGGCGGCGAGGGGAGTGCATTACCCCCGTGTGCTGCTTCACTGTGTGGGAGTATGACAAGTCAGGACGGCTAAAGGATATCTTGTTAGGAATTTCCAGCAATAGTGGGGTGCTCCGGAACCTGGAGGAAGGATTTCCATCGCACGAGGATCGGCTACGGGGACTCAAACGCGAGAGGTTTGTCGCACGGAGGGTAACTGCTTATTCAGCAAATCGCCCCGCGGCGAAAGTCTGCAGTGTGCGCTGGGATAGAGACGCAGGGTTACAGCGCTGCAGTTTCTGCCAGCCGCGCAAGCACCGTACTCAGGGCTGAATTCTGGGTTCCAGACGGGGGAAGGAAGCGGTCCTTCTCGGTTGTACACACCGGTCAGTCCACAGAGGAGGCCAGCAGCCACCATCTTGGTAAACTGACGTCACGTCCTCTGTTTTCGACTGACCGCAACTCATTCAGCCATAGATCAGGTAATTCCAGGCTACAATTCGCCTGTGGCTTGCAAACAGATTGCTAGGGTTCTGCGCCTGGGTGCTTCTAAGAACCTGAGCCTATCGGAGCGAACGCCGAGCGCGGGGCGCCCGAGTTCTGGCTCCCGGAACCTCCCCGCGGAGGCTGCTTCATGAACCCTGCTCCTATCAGAGCATACAACAAGCACTAAGCAGCCGAACTCCGGCTCCCGGAACTGAGCCCGCGGGGACTGCTTCTTGGAGCTTACAGGAGTTCGGAGAGGCCGAGCTTACACCGAGTTCGGAGAGGCCGAGTTCCGGCTCCCGGAACTTCCCTGGGCCGGGGCTGGGAGCCCGCGGAAACTGCTTCTCGGTAGGGGTCCTGCCGAGGGCCGGACAGGACTCACCCGTTGCTTTGGTTGCCCGGCAAAGGGAACGAAAGGCTGACATTCGCATACGATATCAACATGGCAGAGATCTGATGTCAGCAGAAAGCGGCGGAGGAGAGAACTCCATCAATACCAGTGGTGACATAAGCAGTTGGTCTCCTGGTAGGGGGGGTGAGGCACAGTCACCTGAGCCTCCTCAATTTGTCGTTGAGCCAGAGGGGAGAAGCCGGGCCGCCGCCAGCGCCCGGAGCAGGCCCAGCGGCTCGCCAGCGTGGTGACCG
>NW_026000026.1:82915358-82950958 GCF_001458135.2 Marmota marmota marmota
TTTTTTTTTTTTTTTTTTTTTTTTTTTTTTTTTTTTAGGATGTCAAGGGGGAGGCAGGCTATACCCCCACCGTCCCATAGCCAAACAGCCCTTTAATTATTTTATTTCTGAGGAACAGAAGCAGACACGTTGCCCAGTGTGTCTTCTATCAGAGAAGATCGCAAAAACGTCTTTCCCTTGCACACATAGATTTGTAGAATTGATGTTAGTTGGCAGTAGGTCACTCAGCTAACTTATAATGAAGTGCAAGGGTATCAGGGTATGCAACAATAATAAACATGAAAACCTGCTAAAAAATATCAATTGTCTACAGTTCTATAGACAATGGTTATTTATTTACCATGGAAATATTAAGCTAGATGAATATTAAGTAACTTTATTTCTACTTAAACAATGAGTATAGATATTTTATAAACAGTCTACTACAATTGATGAAAAGACATTTCTTTTAAATGTTAGGAGTGAAAATATTGCAAGATGAATTTCAAACACATCAATTTCTATTTGGGGATAGTGAAAATAATGGGGCTTATCAAAGTTGACCAGATGAATAATAGGGCTTAGATGTAATATTTTGGAAAATGGAAGTATTGATGGATTTGCATTAACAGGAAGAGATCCTGATTAGGAGCTGTATAATTTCTAGCAATGGAACAGACAAATACAACTGGCTTTTATTTTTTTATGTTTTGGGAGGTACCAGGAATTGAACTCAGGGGCACTCAACCACTGAGCCACATACTCAGCCCAATTTTTGTATTTTATTAGAGACAGGGTCTCACTGAGTTACTTAGTGTCTCAAAGTTACTGAGTCTGGCTTTGAACTTGATATCCTTCTGTCTCAGCCTCCCAAGATGCCAGGATTACAGGCATGCACCACCATGTCCAGCCACAACTAGCTTTTTAAAATGGGATAAAACTCCATATATTTCCAAGTCATACTGAAAAGAATATGAAGATGAGCAGTAAATTCCCTTTATTCTATGCTTATCCTCTGTGTCTTTTCTATTATGCTTCATATAGTTAACACTAAGCAACAAACCTACTTGGGTCTTGGGCAAGTCAAATGTCTTGTGGGGCATTACATTGATTCATTGATAACCTTCATGTATTGTATCATGGGAGTGGGCCTGGTGGTCACAGAATAGAAAGGCTCACAGAACAAGTGAAAATTCTCAAACAATGTTTTGAACAAACAATGGGAGGTGAAGAGGGAGAACAAGTTAACACACACAGAACAGTATATGAGGGGGTGAAAGGAGCACACTGCCTGATTCTTGGATGTGCTGTGCCCACATCCTGATTTTTCTCTCACTTTTCCTGATGGTATGGTTCCTGGTGAGAGTTTAGATGTATGCAAGGGAACCCATAGATGAAAAGTGCTTTGGGCAAATGACACAAACTTGTTCTTGAGAAACACATGGACAAGCAAGTCTGGGAAGAGTTGCAGCTTGACGTGTAATCTTGGTTTTAGTTGTATTGCTTGTGTAGGAAAGAGATGGAACCAGAGTGGGTCTCATGAATGCATTTTTACATTTTAGTGTTTGTGAACATCAAGCACTTTTTGTGCTTTATGCCTATTTACTACATTTAAAAACTTGTTCTTTTTAGTTATACACGATCACAGAATCTATTTTGATATACTTATACAAGCATGGAATATATCCTATTCTAGTTAGGATCCTAGTCTTGTGGATGTGTACAGTGTTGAGATTCACTGTGGTACGCTCATATCTGTACATAGGAAAGTTATGTGAGATTTATTCTACTCTTTCCTATTCCTATTCTCCTCCCTTCTCATCATTCCCTTTTGTCTAATCTACTGAATTTCTATTTTTCCCCTCCCTCCCTTGTTGTGGGTTAGCATCCACATATCAGAGAAAACATTTAACATTTAATTTTGGGGGATTGGCTTATTTCACTTAGCATGATAGTCTCCAGTTCATCCATTTACCAGCAAATGTCATAGTCATTCTTCTTTATGACTAATACTCCATTGTGTATATATACCACAATTTCTTTATCCATTCATCTGTTGATGAGCATCTAGGTTTGTTCCATAGCTTAGCTATTGTGAATTGTGCTGCTATAGATATAGATGTGGGTGCATCACTGTATTATGCTCACTTTTAACTCCTTTGGATATATATGAAGGAATGGGATAATTGGATCAAATGGTGGTCCCATTTTTAGTTTTTTAAGGAATCTCCATACTGCTTTTTAGAGTGGTTACACTACTATGCAGTCCCGACAACATTCTTAACATTTAGCACACCACAAGTACTTCCATGGGCCTTAGGAATATTAGGTATTTGTGTTCTAGTTTTCCTATTATTAATATTAATAATACTATATTAGTAATATAGTTTAGTTAATATATCCCATGGTTTCTACCTATGTCTACAAGCCATTTGCTTACTAGATCCTTAACACACACACACAATTATGCATGTTTTATAAACTGCAAACCTTCTCAGATTTTATTATAAAGTTCTGAAAAGTAAATTAGTGTTACAATAATCTTCAGTATTTTCTTTTTTGGAAGTTCACAGGACAGTCTTACAAGGCTGCCATCCCCACCATGATTAATAATTACATTGAATTTGGCCTGTAACTCAAGCAGTTACCCAATAGCCTGCATAAGGATTAGATGTTTCCTTTTCCTTGGCTACCTGAATTATAAATAAATAGGTAGGGGGTATTTTCTTGGTAGTGGGCACAGAAAGGAAAGGAAAGAGAGACCATGAACTGGCAATAGACAGGAGTAAAGGTCATCCATGTTTTAGTACAATCCTCAAACACCTTCATGGAAAGGGTAAGTTGTTGATTTTGTGGCTGGAACACAAGCTAAAGATGTAGTTATACAGTATGAAGAGACAACACAGTAGCTGAGAAGTGGTCATCAAACAGACTGATTTATTCAGTTACTTTTGCCTCTGATTTGGAGGAACATATTTGGATTTACTTTGGATTTTAATAAACTGGGCTGTCTCACATTTTCTGGGACCTGACTATTCTTTGGCTCTAATCATGACATTTAGATTGGTTATTTTTTTTTCTGCATTGATAAGAGGAATAGCCCAGTGATTAAGGCTTCCCTTGGATAGTTCATTGTACTACATATTAAAATGTACTTAATTTTTTCACGATGTACTCTAATCATCACCTGCATGTTTTCACAGTAATAACAAGCTGTTATCTTTAAAATATGACTACAGTGTACCAAAGGATTCTGATATCAATTGGAAAAGCTACTTAACAATTTGGAACATAGATTGATTCATGGATGTATAAATTAACCTTGAAAAAAAATCTGCCATACTTCTTTAGTATATCCAGAAGATGGTAATGTTCTTACGAACTTATCTATGAAGAGTGAAGTGGCAAAATTCTGGAGGGTGTCTTTGATTTACTGAATTATGGTATCTAAAAAGAAAAATTGAATTGTAAAAGAATGAAGAGCTCCCTTCCAATCAACTTGTTTGAGAATATTTTCTGCCTTGTTCAAGCTACTTCCTCCTACTGCTACTTTCACTTTTTAAATTTATCATGGCTACTTGTCCAACTCTACACTTCCACCAAAAGCCAGCCTGTCTGCTATCTCCTGAAAGGAATTTGACCAGGTTCTGTAACGAAATTATTATCTCCTCCTCCTAGATAGCTTCATAGGGTCCTCCAGATACCACCATTGTGGCATTTATTATAGATACTTTCAGTCCATTGTGCTATATTTCCTGCTGAATAGGAAATTTTAAACAGCAGCAGCCATGTGTTTTTAAATTCTTGTATATACAACAGTGCCAATATGATACCTTCATAGAATATAGTTTAATCATAGAGCTGTAACAGAGAATAAATGGGAAGTGTTTATGTAATTAAGGCCTCATTTAAAACCCAGGAGAATATTTGAAATTTATCCAAAAAAGGAGAAATAAAGAAAATGAATAAATAAAAATACACTTATTGAGAAATGCTGGCTTAATTATCCTCTGCTTGCTCTGTATTTAAACTTCAAAGTTTGAACTCGGCTAACTGGAGCTATTGATTCCTGTGTTAATCAAATATTTTCTTTGAGCAGTTAGGGATGCAACCGATTAGATGTAAAGATAAAGTGTAAGAAAGCCAAGTTTTGAATACACCCTGGCCATTTGTTTAAACTTGAAGTCAACATTATCAAAATGTTTACCAAATGTGTCAGGATTATAAATGCAGTCAAATGTCAAAGCTTGTCTTTTGCTCCCATGACTTTTAATTTCACATAGAAAATCTGCTGTTTAAAAAGTCTCTCAGTTTACATTTTTAAATGTCTTCATTATTTTAAAGACTACTTATATAAATTTCTTTAGACCATAAAATGTTTAATTCCAATTCAGGGATCTTTTGTTTATCAGTTGACTGATGCATTGCTATCAAAATCAAATAATTTGTCACCCTTCTCAAAACTGCTAATAAGGGTGACATTATTTTTCTATTGTCAATTCTTTTCTTTCCCTGCTCCTTTTTTAAGAAATTGGTTATTTTTAGTTGTACATCATGACAGCAGAATCTATTTTGTTATGATTATACAAGCATGGAATAGATCTTCTAATTAGGATCCTATTCTTATGGAACTACATGATGATGGGATTCACTATATTGCTTTCATATATGTACATAGGAAAATTATGTCAGATTCATAGTTTTCTTTCCTTTTTCTATCCCCTCCCCATTCTCTTCCCTCCACACCCATTGTCTAATCCACTGAACTACTAATCTTCTCTTCTCAACTACTCTTATTGTAGGTTAGCTTCCATATACCAGAGAAAGCATTTTATCTTTGGCTTTTGGGGACTGGTTTATTTCACTTAGCATGATAGTCCCCAGATCTATAAATTTGCTGTCAAATGTCATAGAGTTATTTTTTATGACTGAATAGTGTTCTTGTGTGTGTTTGCATATATATGTGCATGTATATGTGTGTGTTTATGTATATATGTGTTATATATATATTTTCTTTATTCATTCATCTGTAGAAGGGTACCTAGGTTGGTTATGTTGGCTTAGCTATTATAAACTGAGCTGCTATAAACATTGATATACTATAGTATGCTGATTTTACGTCCTTTGGGTATATGCTGAAGAATAGGATAACTGGGTCAAGTGTTGGTTCCATTCTAAGTTTTCTAAGGAATCTCCATATTGCCTTCCAGATTTGTTGCACCAATTTGCAGTCCCACCAACAATGTATGAGTGTACCTTTTCCCCCACATCCTTGCCAACACTTATTCTTATATTCTTGATCATTGCCATTCTGACTGGAGTGAGACGGAATCTCAAAGTAGTTTTAATTTGCATTTCTATAATGGCTAGAAATGTTGAACATTTTTCAGATATTTGTTGACCATACATGTTTTTTTGAAATATCTGTTCAGTTCCTTTGCCCATTTATTGTGTTGTGTGTGTGTGTGTATGTGTGTGTTTTGTTAAGTTTTTAAGTTACTTATATATCCTGGAGATTAATACTGTATCTGAGGTACAGATGGTAAAGATTTTCTCATTCTGTAGGCTCTCTCTTCATGTTCTTGTTTCTTTTGCTGTGAAGAAACATTTTAGTTTGAATCCATCTCATTTATTGATTTTTAATTTTTTTTTCTTTTGCTTTATGAATCATTTTAAGGAAGTCTGTTCCTGAGCTGATATGTTGGAGTATTGGACCTTAATTTTATTCTAGTATGTGCAGGTTCTCTGGTCTAATTTCTAAGTCCTTGATCCACTTTGGGTTTTGTGCAGGATGAGAGATAGGGGTTAAATTTCCTTGAACTACTATGGATTATCAATTTTCCCAGCACCATTTGTTGAAGAGGCCATGTTTTCTCCACTGTATGCTTTGGCCCCTATGTCTAGTATGATGTAACTGTATTTTTGTGAATTTTTCTGTCTTTAATATCATTTGGTCTGTATGTCTATTTAGTTGCCAATACCATGCCATTCCTCCTGCTTCTCTTTTCTAAGGGTTGTTTTGGCTATTCTGGATTTCTTATTTTTCCAAATGAATTTCATAACTGTGTTTTCTATTTCCATGAAGAATGTCATTGGAATTTTGATGGGAACTGCATTGAATCTGCATTGTGCTTTTGGGTAGTATGCCCATTTTGACAATATTAATTTTGCCTATCTAAGAACATGGGAGATCTTTCCATCTTCTAACATATTCCTTATTTTCTTTAATGTTCTGTAGTTTTCATGGCAGTGGTTCCCTTCTCTTTTGCTTCTCATTTATTTACTCTGTCTCCCAAGTTGGCAAACCACGTGTTCATAACTTATCGACTACTTTCCGGAATCAGTCATCTCTACCTGGGAATTGGAAGCATAAACAAACAAAAGCCAGCAGAAAGCATTTTATAACTAAATTGTATGTGTGTGTGTGTGTGTGTGTGTGTGTGTTATATTTCTAATTCATATTATATTTTAAAATTTTAACATTTCAGTTGTATAATTCAACATAATCCCTATTAGAGATGACTGTTTAAAAATTATTAATTAAAATTGAAGCTGATTATCATATGTCTTCAAAGTTTATGAATATTACTTTGGGATAACATAGATTATAAAGTGAATTAAATACAAAATTTTTCTCATCAGTAGAAATAATTGTGTGAATCACTTACCAAATGTCCCTTTTAAAATTGACAAACCTATAACATGTAAATTGTTGTAATGAATTCAAAGTAAGACACATTTCAGGCCAGCAATAAAGCAAAGTAGTCCCCTAAAGGAAAAAGTCCATTTTATATTCATAGACAAATCATGTAATGGTTTATAGATTGAATGCTAAGCTATAAAATATCTCATTTAACTGGTTTCTTGCAACTTTATATAACATCAAAGCCTAAATCTGATAGAGCCCCTAGTTCCATAAATGTACTACTCACATAATCATAATTATTCAAAATTTTAAACTATATCATATAAACTGGAACTGCACAAAATAGCCATTCAATTACTAAGTAAATAGTCATTCATTTACTAGGTACTATTATATATCCTCTTATTTATTTTCTTTGCTCTTTTGATTTCTAATTTATATCAATTATCTAAGATCATACATCTTGTAATTAACAGAACCAAAATTCAAACCTAAGTAATCTGGCTCTGAACATCTGCTTTTGACTATTATATTATGAATTCAAAAGTTGCTTTAAGCTTTATGAAGCATTAATTACAATTATTTTAGCTTCTAATTTTAGTGTCTAAGTATTAAATTGGAGTACAGGAAGATAGTCTTCTCTTTTAATCATGCAGTAGAGAGATGCCAATGTGGACAGTTGATTTCGATTTTCTTGACTTCACTGAGATGTAATTCATATACTATGAAATTCCTCCAACTAACATATATAGTTTGTCGATTTTATCATCTTAGAAGAGTTGTACAAATATAACATGTAGTGTCTTGTTTTGAGTTAATTGCCATCTGCCACATCACACTGTGTTAAACTTGTTTTGAAGGAAACATAATCTGTAATGGTCATGGTTATCTGTGTTTACATTTAATTTCCGTTTCTATGTCCTCTAACTAAAATGTTAATTGAGCATTAAAACCCTGCTTGTCTTGTTCAATTAGTATTTTTTTGATAAATATTTGTTGAATGAAAGAGATGAACAACAATATGCCAGTAAAAAGTATGAGCAAAAAAAAAGTGAGGATCCCCAGAATTTCTCATTTTATCAAATGTCTGAATATTTATAGAAGTGAATATTGATTTCAGGTGTTTATATCTCAGCACACAGTGAGATATAAGTTGTAATTCTCTTGCTAACCTGTATCTAAAGGTGCTGTTGTTGACTTCTGGCTAGTATTAACACTATGAACTTGGGGAATCTGCAAGTTCAGTGCTAGAAGCATGTCTTTATTTCTTGCCATAGGACCAAGAATATAAACCCTGGAGTGAGGCAAGCCTGCATTCCAATTCAGCTCTGCCATTTCCAACTTCAAGGACTCTCTGTATTTACCTGTAAATATAGTTATCAGATACAAGAATTTCTAAAAGTGTGCTATAATGTAAAACGTTCAACTTGTTGATAAATTTCTTCATTTACTATGAGAAGTTTAATGATGTTACAAAATTAGTGATAATGAGCATTTACTAAGGTACTCAATAAGTGTATTACTGATAAATTAATGATAAACTTATTACTGATAACTTTATAACTGATCTGTGGCAACCTTAGGGATTCATATCATATAAACAAAAGGTGATAATGCCAAGCTGGATTATGTGGCTTCAGCGTGGGCAGCAGGCAGATGTTAAAAAGAATCTTTATTGAAATCCCTGCTAGCAAGAATACTTGGTACAAACACAGGACCTTATTGGTGTGCTATGGTCTGTTGCCAGCCTTTGTGCAACCCAGTGGTAGGAGTTTGAAAGTAGTGCAGCCATACTGATAAGAGACTGGCTCAATTTCAGACTTCAGTTACCAGTCTTACTGGGTTTTATGTTTTGCCAAAGACGACCTAAGAAATGAGGGATGTAGTAGTTTCCACATCACATTACACAGTTCAGTGTAGATAGAACTCAGTCTTTACTGTTTTGCTTTTAAATTCAAAATATATTTTTAGTAATATTTAGAAGGTCACAAATGCTCTGGAGTTGTTTCCAATAGGTATCTACTTTCTTTTATAGAAGTGGTGATCATATTGCTAGTTGATCCTTCATGTGTTAAGGAAATATTTATCAGAAGCATGTAAGTCTTTTTCTGTGAGACTTTCGTATCACTAAGTTTTGTAATCTCTGACTCGTCTTGTTAAAGTTTCCAACAAAGTTTATAGTGTAATGTTTTGCCAGATTCACTGGTGGGGAAGCTTTTGAAGTACTTTTGATCTCAAAGAAGCTCAGGGTCCTTGTTACTCCTCAGTTCTAGCTCACTTGCCATGACAAAAGGTACTTAATTGGTTTTTCTTGTTAGATAATGTCAATGAAAATCAGTTTGCTTAGAATGGCAGAGAGAACTGCATTCTGGTGGCAACTTTTTCAATGTCCTATCCTCTATCAATCCTGATGGCCCACTTATTTTTCATAATTTTATGAAAAACATCCCACTTTTGAGTCACAGCTCTTTATTAGTCTCTCAAAACTGCAAGTGTAGACAGAAAATGACAAGCAATCACAATATTTTTGACAGTTTTCTCCACCTTCTGCAACATCTGAGTAGCAAGAGTAGAGCACAAGGAAAGAAGAGGTCACCTCTGTTGGGCAAGGGATAGTTTCACAAAGTGCAAAATCAGCATGGGTTCTCCACATGAGGTTGAGGGCTAGGAGCTCTGCTGTCATTGAGGCCTGAGTCCCACTATCTGTGTCTAGAGTCAAGTAGATCAAGGTCTTGGGTACAATAACTAGGTTGCGAGCTGGAACCAGGTAATATTACTGCCTAAAGGAAGTTAATTGTTCAAATGTTAGGAATTGTGCAAACTGGTCTACAAACAGACATTAGTAAATATCATATAAAGTTATAATTATACAAACTATATTAAAAACAAAGGTAATAAGTAATCAAAATTCATAACTTCCTAATGATTTTGTCACATTGTAGTGTTGAATATGCTTTTGAAATTGTGTCTGTATTTGATTTCAATGGTGAACATACTGAACACTTGTGTGCTATGCATCTTTTCCCAACTCCTCAAATGGCAACAACATCCTGGTAGCTTCAGATTAGCCACCGTGGGAGTCATTATACCAAGAAAAACTAAACTCTGAAAATGAGGTTTTTAATTTAGTTTTTTGACTTGTCTAGGCTTAAGAAAGTGCTGGAGAAAATGCCAACACAGATTACACTTTAAATTGTGTTGTGTCTATAACTGTATTGTGAATAATACAAAAAGTTGAAATAGTCTGCCAGTATTTGAGACTGTTATCTGATTTAGTTAGTCATGTCATTAATGAGTGATGTTCTGACATGTCATTGTTCATTTTCATCATAGCCATTTATATAACTAGAAATATCATTAGCATTCATGTCAGAACTATAATTGCTTCTCCAACAACCATAGTCTTGTTCTACATGTTTCAGATACAATAGTTCAGCAAAATCCACAAAAGCCATATGTTAGATTCAGTTGGCTACATGGAATTAAGAGTATTCCATATTTTGTAAGCTTATGAATTATATATTGTACATTCTTTATAGCAGTAAAAGATACAGAACACACACACATACATTATATATATATATATATATATATATATATATATATATATATATATATAAAATGTGTGTGTGTGTTTATGTACTTTTCGTCATGGAGAGCTGCCTATTGACAATTTATAGACTCATTACTGTGCATCTTGTTAGTCTGCTCAGCACATCATATGGGAAGCTTTGCTATAGTCGAGGGGAGCTCTTTGGTGATTTAAAGCAGGAAGTTCCATGATTCTATCTTTATTTTAGAGAAATTATTCTAACTGAGGTAAAGAATAGACAAGGAAACAATTTAGGAGACGATTTATTTAGTTTAGGAAGTAAATATCAAGAGCCTTGGGTTAAATAGGAAAAGAGGATGGCATGTATCCGACAGACATGCAACCAGTTAGAAATGTAAAACCCAATGGCAGACTGACTGAGGGTAGGGGCTGTGGGAAAATCACTCTCCAATGTGTGGCTCAGTAGAATGACTGGAGAGAAAGTAAATGGGTAAGTTAAGTAATGTAGAAAACCACTATTCTGGTGAAAATTGGGAGCTTAATTTTCAGACTAATTTTGAAATACTTAGGCATTTAAATAGTTTACCAACACATGGTTGAAGATGAGATTCTAAATGACACCCTTAGAATCTTACAACTTGGCCCAAGTTAGAAATTTTGGATATGTAAAGAATAGATGATTAAGAGAGATCCGAGTTATGAGTAGATACAAGAAAAAATTTTACCATAAAAAGGGAAGGAAAACAAGATCCAAATCTTCAAACCATAGTTAATGGTGAGATTAAAAAAAAAAAAAAAAAGGGTCAGCAATTCACTGGGAATAGCAGGGCTGAAGTCAGTTTATGTTCTCTGCCAACTGTAGTAGGATTGTTTCAGTTATCAATTGCTGTATATAAACTACCCAAGAATGTAGCAGCTTGAAACAGTCAGTCATAGTTCATTACCTCACAGGAATCTGAGGGGTGCCTGGGTTCTGTGGAGAAGTCATTCACTACTACATGGAATGAGCTAGAAAGTTCAAGATGGCTTCACTCACATGTCCATGGCCTTATCTGAGATGGGTGAAGTTGCTAGCACCATCTAGGTCTCTTTCTATGCAGTCCCTTATCCTCAGGAACAGACTGACTTCTTCAATAGCAGATGACTTTTAAGAGAGCAAGAGGGGATGTCACAAGGTATCTCATGGTCTGGGCTCAGAAGTTCTATAGTAGTCCTTCTGCCTCATTCTATTGATCAAAACAAATCACTATGCCATTCTATGTTTAAGGGATGGGGACATATATCTCCATACTTGATAGAAGGAACAACATTTAGGAATAGAGATGGGAGAAATTGTGACCATGTTTATAGACAACTTCCCGTGGACTTCTTTTGTGCTACTTAAATGCCTTTAAGCACTGACCTATTATTTTAGTCCAAGCAGCTACAGGTTTAACATGATGCTCCATAGATCCCATTTACATGTAACAACAACAACAACAACAAAAGCTCTCTCTAAAATACACAAATGAGATCTTACCCAAACGCTGGTCTCTGGACTCCAGGAAATGCGAACATATACTTAACAGATCTAGATTAAAATGTGGAAAAGGGACCTTGGAAAACTGAGGATACCACAGATCCTCGCCCATACAACACTGGAAAACAAAACACAAAGCTTCCTACCTTTCCCACCTAGGAATCGAGTACAAATATCCTAACAGCCTCTTTTCATTTCTTTGCTTTAGCACCCAGACATCTTCAGATCCCTTGTAGGTATCAAATAACATGGGGGCAGGGGGAGTTACAGTAACAACAGGCTCTTTGTCCACTTTAGAGTGTGCCAGGGCAATACCTTAGTATTCAGAGAAATATTGTAAACAGGGAAACCTTTTTGCAAGACAAGTTTTCAGGAAATATGTTGGCCTCACTATATCCCTAGGGCATATGACATAACCATGGTTGAGTGGGTGACTCTTCTTGCTGACCATGCATACAAAGATGGCCAAACTTAAATGAATTTTTTCATGAGGTTCTAAAGTCTGCTCTAGTTCTGTGATTAGATAACATGGAATAGCATTTAATTCATTTTTGTTTTGCTTTCAAATATACATATATCAGTAAATATTGGTATTTTAGAATAATTTCTTAGGATTAACTAATTTTCATTACAATAGAACAAATAAGACTATAATACAAATAATTTCTAGATGTAAACAATACATAATACATGAATGCAACAGATGAAAATTTGTGTTTAACATTCTGCATCCACAATTGTAGTTTAATTGCAGTAGTCAAATTATAGAAGGCTCATTGTAGCTTGATGTCTGTCATCTTGCGGCTGTAAAATCTTAAGCATGTTATGTTAGGACTAGCAAATGATTTATACAAACAAGCACTTCTTATACATTACACAAATACGTCAATATTCATTTTTACATTCATAACCTGGAATTTTAGTTACCTGCTTAAGGGTACCTATGGCTTCTGGACAAATCTGTCTTTACTGGGGCTGAAAATTTGAGCTAGCAACTTAACTGCTTCCGAATACATCTTTACAATTTTCCCTTTTTAAAATAAGGGAATAGAACTAGATTCTTCTAACACATTACCCCCAACTCTAAAATTCTGTCCTTCCTTGGTTTTGATAATGAGTTAAAATATTATAACGAAGACCAGTACAGTTCCTCAGGGACAACTGAATCGTTCTACAACTTATGCAGCTAAATCATTTTTTAGGCCTCAGGGGCTCAAAATGCCAGCATTGAAAACATTAGAATCTAATCAGAAAATAGATCTTTCCTCCATTCTGATGAATCTTGACTTGTTATTCCAAGATTTCTCACTTTTCCAAACAGGGCTATTAAGTGACAGACTACCCAAAGCTTTAATTAAAGACTTTAAAAGTAATTTTTCAGGGGAAATGTTTGCACCATAGTTAACCTGCTTGTAACCTGCTTATAAATTCAAACTTGTGTAAATCTAAAGTTGCAAAACTAATCTCTTAATTGAACTTGATTTTCATTTGTTACAAAGACTTTAATTTTACTATCATTTTCAATGGCTTTGACCCCTGTTTTATCATTACCAGCATAACATTTTAAATGATGATGATTTGTGGCATAAAGTAACCATGGAGACTGAGATAAAGCAAAGAACTAGCTAAGAGAAGAGGAGGCCTCTTGTAAAGTAGTCTCCAAATCTGAGCCCATCTGTTTATCATCACATGGAAACTAAGTGTTGATGAGTTTTGGAATTACACAGACTTGGGTTTGATTCTGAGCTCTATTATTTATTAGCAACATATCCTTGGGAGAATTTATTCATAACTCTAAACCTCAGTTTCTTCTTGAGATACGAGCAGTAGTATCATTTGCTGAAATTGCAAAATGTATCCAAAGAGCCTAACATAGAACTTTACATTCAGTTCATGCTCAAATGCTGATTACAGTTATTACTGTCGTTGTCGTCATCATCATCGTCGTTGTCGTCATAATCATTAAAGTTAGGAGCCAAGAGAAAAAGTCAGTATAATGAAACACCAAGAATATTAAGATGATGTGTATGTACTTACATTCATTATTATAAAAATTAGCACTAATAAAACATCTGCATGTGGATGTGCAATAAAACAAAGGTATTGGGGTTAATTTCTTTCTAGTTTATAAAATAAATTACTTCATATATTAAGAAAATACATCACACCAATGAGTCGGATTTAATTTATATGGTTCATGAAATGGCTCAGCAGTGGTTTCTGGATGGGTAGAATCACTACCACCATTTTCCTAGTAAAGCATTTTTGGAGAGACTTGACAAGTACTTTATATACATACTTAATATACAATGTAAAGAATTTTAATATAAAGAAGTGTACAGTACCATCAAATATTACCAAAAAATACACTTTCCAGACATTGTTATATCTCACTTTACAAATCTTTTTCAATTTTTTATTTTTACAAATATAGTTTTATGTAATTGGGACATATATGCACATACTTCTCTTCAAAATGCTACTTAGTATCCTCTCATAACAATGTATCAAACTAGTCTTCTTGATTACTTAGTAGTGCCTGCACTTGTAGTTAGGTTATGGTGAATAACATTCTTACAGATTAAATGCATAACTTTGAATACTTCTCAAGGAAAATAATTTTGAATGGAATTGATGGGACAAAGAGTTGATCATGTTTAATGCTTTTCATAACATAATAGAACTATACTGAAATTCCTTTGAATTATTAACCTGATGATCTTGGATGGAAGGATGTCCTAAATCTAGTTTCTTAGATTACTCCAATTGATATTTATCTTCCTCTGAATGTGGTACCAACTGTTACATGTTCATTACCATATGTTATTTGTCCTGACATTTAAATATTTTATGTATTATGTTTCTAAAAAGTAAGTTCTGGATCACAAATAGAATGGCATATGTCATATAACATTTTAAATCATTATGCATCACCAAACACAGAGCTGTGCTGTGTTAGCATTCTTGGTGTGCTCAGTAACTCGGCAGACACTGAAAAGTTAGAGAAAGAAGATAATTCAGAAGAAAAAGGAATTCATATTAGGATATGTTTCAATGAGGATATTCAAATACTAATTAGTAAAAATAGAATAATCCTTCTCTGATTTTTTTATTTTTCAAAGTGAGCATAAAAAGGTCTTAAATGATGATTTTTCTAATTCTGATTTTTAAAAGAACACTCTCCCACCCCAAAGAAAAAAATACAATTTCTTAACTCTATAGACATTTAAGACCTGAAAGATAAAATAACTAAAGGCAAAATATAGAGAAATAAAAGAAACCTAGACTCTGATACTCATAACTTCCAAATGTGATAATGCAGCTAAACAGAAGACATCAGAGTACATAGAAGCAACAGGCAGGGGATTAAGGGCTCAGGGGAGCTAGAATAGAAGATCTTGAAGAAAAACACTGCCACTCGCACGTGTTGCAGAGATTCTGAATAACATGAACATAAAACTTCCATGAGATTGGGAAAAGTGGTTGTCACTGAGAACACTTTTCTTTTTCAACAAAGTGTGCTGGAGGTAGAAGCCAAATTGAAATGAACTGAAAGGTGGAGGGATAGTGAGGACCAAGAAGTAGAATATATTAATGGATTTTGCATGAAGTTTGGCTACAAAAGGGGGAGAGAGGAATTATAGAACCCAGAAGGAAGGAGATGTGGGTCCTGAAGACCTTTGTTATTTCTAAGGTGTTCATTATTAATGCTAATTTTTCTAAAGTAACAAATGATTTGTAGGGAAAGAAATGAATCACAAGTGAGGGGAGGTAAACAATGAACAAAGCCCTAGAGGCACTGTGAGACAGGGCTGCAGTAGTTAAAGTTTTGTTTTGACATGCCCAAATAGCATTGCTAAGGAGAAGTATTAGTATGACAGGGTTTAACTGCAGAAATGTGTTACCTCCTCCCTAGCTACTCCAGAAACCCTTGATGTAAAGGCTAGAGAAGCTTACTAGAGTGCACATAGCTGAGGTAATGTCTACAAATCCCAGTTGTGAGAATGTGAAAGTGTATAAGACTCAGAGGCATAGAGATAAAGATCAAAGTTGAAACAGTACTGTTAATGGCATGCATACCTTTTTTACTGTTCCTAGAGAAATCACAGAAGCACCCAGGATAAACGTGAAGCAATCTTAAGCAGACTTCAGGGCTACAGGCTAAGAGTAAGCAAAACAAATGTCCATTATATCAAGATAATGTAAAGTACTGCAGACACAAAACAGATGTGAAACAAATTCACTTTGTTTCAGGAAATGTGGCAACTGTACCTATTCAAATAATCAGGCTAAAATCTTTCTGGGAACACAATCCATAAAAATGTATTTACTCACACTTTGTATAACCTAAACCAGGACTTTAATGGTTTCAAAAGTCTCAACAAATTCCTCTCTCATTCATGCCACTGAAAAATATTTTTTGTCATTTAAAACTGAATGAGATTACGTGTTATGAAATTGTGAAAACCAATGCCTATATATAGCAGACACTTAATAATATGCTAATTAATTTGAACTTTTACCCCAAGGGAAATGTCAAGGAAATGAGGGTCTATAACATTTGAGTATTCATGAGAATTTACATGATTAAGATCCCAGTTAAAAATCTTTCACTTCATTTTACATTGTTAGGAGACTGATGTTAAGAAAATATCTTGTAGAGTCACAATTCTGGGAGTGTACTGAATTCACAGAATGAGATTCTCTTAGACTTAAATGTGAACTTACTCTTGAGCCCATTATACTTAATGTGTAAAACTCTTGAGAATAAATACTAAGTAATATCCATTGTGCCTGATTTATAGACAGGAATTACTATAGGAATCTCAGTTGTAGAGTGCCCTGGGTTCTACTTCCAATATGGTGTGCACTAATCCCTACTAACAATATCACTTTGATAAAAATGTTTGACATGTTTGCCTTACTGAAAATAAATAAATGGGTTTCTAATAAATATGAAAATAGAATGATAGTAGGCTATATTTAAAACTAACCTCGTCATTTATGGATGAATTTAATACTATTCAAATTGTACATTATATATCTTGAATGTGTAATAATATACACAGCAAGAATATGTTTAAGGACTATAGAGTTTTGAGTTAAATGTATTTCTGCTTGAGCTTTCTTCTGATCTACTTTCAGCTGAATCTGTTTTGAAGAAGGGTTTCTGTACCAGAGATTATTTTGGTCCTAAGGCTGGGCTTTTATTGCTAGGATAGTCCGTTTTGTGTCACTGACTGGGTTATGCTCAATTACTCAATTACTAAAACATGACAATGATTGTTTTAATGTATTTTTACATTTTAAGAGTGACAGAAAGCCTTATACATTATGCACTATGTATTTATCTGCTAAGTTGGAGGCATACAGAACAGACTGAGAATTGTATTTATTAGAAGAAATAGTAAAAAGAATGTGAGAAGATGAAAGGGAAAGGTCCTCAGAAATCAGTCCTCCCATTTGCTGTGACTTGGGAATACTCAATGAGTATTCCAAAACAGGTGACAACATATCCTTCCCTCAAACCAGGTAATAGCAAAAGACATCAGGTATAGCTTGATTAAAACACACACAAACACACACAGACACATACACACACACATTTAAAAACAAAACAAAACAAATACCTGAGAGACAGTGACAAGTATTGAAATTTCAAGTTTTAAAATTGCATCAGTTATAGGAACAAGTTGTGTTCTGGTAATATTTGCTTTTCTTAGATATCTCTTTTAAATTCTTCTATTGAAAATGGCACCAGTGAATAGAGAATATAACAGAAATCACTACATAGTCTACTTTTTCAGTCACAAAGGATGTGAATCATTGAGGACATAACCCTTGAATTCCCTGTCTTGCAGCTGCCACCCTACTGTGACAAACAGTGACATCTTCTTTGAAGTTATAGCTTTACCAGTATTCGGTTCAGTGGGAGCTCTCCTGGTGTGCCCTATGCTCTGGCTTAAGCACACACTGAGAGGGGAGGCACCCCATTATAAATGAAATGGATGAAGGATCTTCTTTAGATGTGACAATACAAAAAGAATGTTTGTGGATGTGGTAATCTTAAAGAGTCACCTCAAGGGCAAATTCCAACAAAATTTACTCTCTTAAAAGTTAGAGGCAAAGATTTTTTTTTTTTTGTTAGTGAGATAGAGATCTTCAAGAAATTTAAGGCATTGTCTAGTAATTTTAGTGAAGTTTAATTATTTTTTATAATTGTAGGCTAGTAGGAAAAAGTCATATATTCCATCTTTACTTTCCTCTGAAGTAATAAAATCTCAAAGCGTATTACAAATTAAAAAAAAATAGTCTCATACCTACAATATTTGACCTAAAATCTTGTGGATTAAATTACTAAAGAGGGTTTAGAATACAAGTCGGTTGTCGCAGTGCTGGCCTAATTTGTGGGAGACTCTGGCACTTGGTTGGATCCCCAGCACTGGCATGGGAGGAAACTAGTATGGAAAAAGATAAATCCTATGGCATTTTAATATTATGAGGATAATCAACTCATGAGGAAATAAAATATTCCTATATACTCGATGCATTTTTTTCCAGAGATATTACTTGAAGTGCCTTTGAATTAAAATGTAGAAGATAATACTGAAACTTGTTACCAAGAGCAATCCCATTTGTCCTTTCTTTGGAAATGTATGGTTTGAAGAGAAAATTAAACACTGAAACTTTGCGTTTCTCTCGGTTATCATTTCAGTGTGTGAATCAGGACTCCTGTTCATTTGTATAAGATCTTGTTGTGTCATCTATGCTTAAATTACCACATATTTCAGTATTGGCAAATATTCCCATTATCAGTTGTAGTGATTGCTCCCATCTTTAAATTATTAAGGAGAAAAAAAAATCTCCACCCAAGCAAGCACACTTTGGAATAGTTGGGTGGCTTAAAAAAGTCATCAGATTTTCCCTAGTCTGCTTCTCCAGCCCATGTTTGGTCATACCCTTTTGACATTCATGCTTCCAACATGCTCCTACGATGCTCAACTTCCTGCCATTGTCCAGTGCCTGGTTTCCTTTTCATCAAAAGACAGAACATAAGTGGCTTTCAATTAGAACAGAAGCAAAGTTTCTGTTCAATTAACAATTCAAATTCTATTGCCCTACAAAGCCTTTGTTCTTATCAGTTTTCATGGAGTTCTCTTGGACCAATCTTGCTTTCTCTTTCTTTTAAAACCTTGAACCTGAGTATTTGTCATATGCAAGGTCCACTGTCAAGCTATTTTCTTCTCTTGGCGCCATTATTATTTCAGTAATGATATAGAGGGTCTTGTGGTGATAAGACAGTTGGTCTTGTGGGATAAGACTCTACAGAATGCTTCCAAACCCCAGATTTCTGGGGAGTATTTTCTGAATGGCGTACTTGAAACCTCTGTCACTGTTTTTGGAGGTGGGTGTTAGTGTACATTTTACTCTCTAAAGGGCAAGGACAGAAAACCATATCATTCTAGTACACTGCTGCTAATACATTCTCTCATCTTCAAAGTTGGTTCTTCTTATTTTCTTTCCGAATATAATCACATAAATAGAGGTTTGTTCATGTCCTCAGCAAATAAGAAGTGTAATCTTGGTTTCTGCAGTTGTACATGGTTGCTAAGATTATTTATTTTTGACCTTTTGAGGCCTCAGCTGAAACCGAGACAAATAATTAGAATGTGTTCACAGGGAAAATGTTCTAACGAGAATACCTTCAGTTTCTCATATAGGTAGACTGGCATTTCAGAGGATATAAAGATTGTTATGAGCCCCAAGTGGACAGAACCTTAGAAGTAGCTGGCCTACACACTGTCTCCTCAGCAGGGAGCTGCACCTCAGAGGAATGACGGCAGGACAGTCCTTGTGTGTGGTTAGAAGAAAAGCTAGGTGGATCACCAGTGCTCATGCAAAAAGGGTAAAGGGAACACACAGTTGAAAGTCAATTCTACTCCATGATTAATCTCTATAGTGACATTTGTGTGGATTAGAAAAATATCCCTTGTGGGGCAATTAAGAAAGGCCATCACTTCCAGGTTAACAGCTCTATGCAGAACACAGACAGGAAACATCTTTCAGGTTATATTGCAACCTAAACATGTCCCATTTGCTGGGCAGCATTGTGTGATTCTTTGTTTCTTTTTCAAATGAATCTGTCAACATACTGATAAAACTAATAAACTGACTCCTTGAATACTTTTAATAATTTAGGATATTTTAAAATAAAAAATGTAACCAAACATTGTTTTACATATCCACTAAGGAAGAAAACATTGAGAATTCCTACTTACCTCCATGCCATTAATGAAAGTGAGTCATATAAATCTTTGAATTTGAGATTTTTAGGCTAGTGCCACAAAATAGACCTTATTAAGTCACACATGGGCTGGCCGCTTAGATGAAAGACGGGGGAAGCTGTCATAAAAAGCATTTCTACTAGTGATTCAAGGCATGTGTTCCTAAAATAAGTTCTTTTGAAGTTGATACTTTGTAGATAGTCATTCTTAAGTATGTACTTAAAAAATCGATTACTGTGCCCATTTATATCCTGGAACGTAGGGCCAGCATGATTTTCATACCTGAGGGATGCCACTTTGTTCCTTATGAGTAAAGCATTAACCCCAGAAACCTTATTCCGTAACACTCAGAAGTTATTATAGTAAAATGTGGACATCTATCATTCAGAGTATGTTATGTTATATCAAATTCCACAGATGCTTTGCCTTGATGTTTCCTAATTCTAATTATAGTATCCCTAGAAAATAGGATGAATTCTGTAGCAAGATGGATGAATTTTAAGTGTTCACCATGAGTTTCTGTACATTCACAGATAAATTCACAACAAAATTTCAATCAGAAGTAGATATTTCGGTTTATTTCCTTTTCTCACAAGAGCAGGTAAATTAGTCACTTCATTTTTGTAAGGTACAGGAAGTATTAATGTTATAAATGCTACTTACTGAATATATATTTACAATGATATTTTCCGGTTCAGTAATTTTTTTATTTTTGGGGGGGAGGGGGTGTTTACTGGGTTTTGAACTCAGGGGCACTAAACCACTGAGCCATATCCCCAGTTCTATTTTGTATTTTATTTAGAGACAGGGTCTCGCTGAGTTGCTTAGCGCCTTGCCATTGCTGAGGCTGGGTTTGAACTTGCAGTCCTCCTGTCTCAGCCTCCTGAGCTTCTAGAATTATAGGAATGCTCCATAGCATCCAGTTCAATAACTTTTTAATTAACCTATAACTAAAGAAATAGTAGTGTAACTATGTCAAGAAAAGGGAAAATTAATCCCCAGAAGTAATCTCCTTACAGAGGTTAGCCCTTCTATCACTGTCAAAGTAAGCACTATTCTAGCTTTCAGCACTCAATTCTAGTTTTGCCCATTTTTTTGAACTATAAGTAGAATGGTAAAATATGTTCAAATCTGCATGTAGTTATTTTGTTCAGAATTGCTTTTGCATTTGTGAATATCAGAATGAGTCTCACTAATATGCATAACTATAATGCGTTAATAAAAATTATTTTCATATGCAATCATGTTATGCTCAGTTTCAAGTTGAATCACATGCTCCATCGTGTGACACTAATAGTTTATTAAGCTATTATAAATAATGCTGGTATAAACATTTCCTGCACTGTTTTTGCTGCTCATATGCATATGTTATCTTGAGTACATACCTAGAAGTGAAATTGTTTCATTATGTTAGATGCATCTTTGAAAAAGCAATTTACTTCTTTACACTCCTACCATACATGGGAGTTGTTGTGAATTCTGAATTGGAATGTTCAAGTCAGTGAGCAGCATTAAGTCATTTTGGTTCTTATTTCTGTAAATGCCAGACTGCATGCTTTTCAATTTTAGAGACCTTTGGGTTGTCCTTGCCTATGAAGTACTGGGTGCAAGAATCCTGTCCATTTTTCAGCTGAGATTTTTTTTTCCCCCTTTCATACTGATGTTTAAGTTCCTTTACATAATGACTAAACAGGCATTTTTGGATAGTTTTATGTGTTGTAAATATATCCTCCCTGTCAGGAGTTTGCCTTCTTCCTTTCCTACAACACAAGATTCTTGCACAAAAGTTCTTAATTTAAAAAATTTTGTCCTATTTACCAATTTTTCTGTTTATGGATTTGTTTAGTCTTGTATTACTACATCTAATCTAACTTTTTTTTACAATCCTTAAACATATATTCACAACTGATCTTAGCAAATATAAAAATGACAGATTTTGCTACCATGGTGATACTAGTGATAAAGCCAGAAGAGAGGTATTCTAGGTTTTCTATTATCTAGGAGATATTTTGTAATTATTTTCAAACACTCAAGAAAAAAGTAAGAAAGCTAAGGTACTATTCAGGTTTCGTGTTTTTCTTGTGCCAATTTTTAAAGTTTTATTTTTAAAACAAACTTGGATTTCATCCACACTTTTCAACAGATTGTCATGAAGTTTTTTTATTATCTCTTTTAATGATATCTTTATTATTCGTGGGTTCTCTGATTGTATCATTATTTTTATCCTTGCCCCTGGTTATGTTTGCATACCTTTCTATAGGGGTTTATTTTAGTAGCATTTATACACTCACAAAAATTTTGGCTGTATTGTTGGTTGGCTTAAAGTTGTTGTTGTTGTTGTTTTTTAATCTAACTTCTTTGTCGTAAGATTTAATTCTTTTTTCTTTGTGAATAAGTTGTAAGATTATTTTCACCTGTATGTTTTTCTGTTACGTACATTTACTGATTTCTCAGACTGACGTGGCTGCATCTCACTTACATTGACAAGCTATATTTTGTTGATTATTTCAAAACATCTTCTGTTTTAATTATAATATTTCATGCCCATAATTTATACAGAATTGTGTATCTTAGTCTCTAAATGTGTGCCTTCCTCTCTTCACTTGGTCTCTGATGTAACTGGTTCCACTCATGAACACCCTCTTCAGCCTTAGGCACTGATATCTTGCATCTGTGTGGATTTCAACATGGATATTCTCTTTATCTAGCGTGGCTCTGAAATCTGAGTCATGACACAGATTGTCTTCCCTTTTTTTGTAGTGACTTTAGAGTGAATTTTTAGGATGGAAAGGGAAAGGAAACAAATGATTTACCAATTCTTAATAATTTTCATATATGCATATTTATTCTCTTCCCACATCTGATTTCCTTAGAATATGGTTGTTTTTAGGTATCTATGGAGGGTTGGTCTTTAGGTATTCACTGTGGATACCACATTTTACAAATGCTCAAATCTCTTATATAAAATGGTGCAGGATTTCAATGTAACTTATTCAGATCTCTTTGTATACTTTAAATCATCTCAAGGTTACTATAACACATAATACAATGCAAATGCTATGTAAGTGATTTTTATGCTGTACTTGGAAAACAATGACGGGAAAAGTTCTGTTCATGCTCAGTATACACACAGCATTTTGGGTTATATTTGACCTGAAGTGGTTGAACATGGGTTGCAGAACCTATGAATGCAGAGGGCCAACTATATTCAGTAGATCACTTTTTAACTTATTGTGCTTTTCCCTTTTGTCATTATGAATTAAAAACATTAAACATTTTAATGTGTTTTATATATACATAAGTAAATGTATAAAATATAAACCATCATTATACGTTGTAATTTATATCATCAACTTTATTTTGATTTACTTCTATTTTTACCATTTGTATTTCTTTCTACTAATTAACATCCCTTATCTTCCACCTGAGATCCTATATATCTCTTCTGAAGAGGTTTTTTTTTTTTTTTCCTCAAAATTATCACTAGCAATACTTTCAGAATTTCTCTAAAAACATTTTTTTCACTCTAACTTTTTTTTTGCAATGTATGGAATTTTGGTTGGCAGTTACATTTTTTCACGACTTTGAAAATGTTGTTCACCTGTCTGTTTTCCCCTGTAGTTGTAGAGAAGTCAGGTTTTAACTTAACTACCACATATTAGAATGCAATCCATAAAGTATTTTTCAACCTTCCAATAGCTTTAAATTTTTCTGTGTCTTTAGTTTTCAGCAGTTACTGATGTGATTAGGTGTGGGTTTCTCTTATATTTACACTGGTGGTTATTGTAGATTTTTTTTTAATAATACATTTCTTTTTTTAGTTGCAGATGGACACAATACCCTTAATTATTTATTTTTGATTGTGGCGCTAAGGATTGATCCCAGTGTCTCACACATTCTAGGCAGTGGTCTACCATTGAGCTACAGCCCAGCCCCATTGTCACAGCTTTTTGAAAAACGATTTCATCGTTCATCAATTGTTCAAAAATTATTATCTCTTCAAATGTGTTTCCACTCCATTTTTCTTCTGTACTTTAAGATTAAAATTATAACAGACATTCTTATCCTTCTTTCTTACCATTTCTTTTGGTTTTTAGTTTTTTCCTTTTTGTGCATATTTAAGATATCTTTACTAACAAATTCTTAATATTTAATTTGCATTAAACCTCATCCATTGAGTCATTCAGTGTGTGTGTGTGTGTGTGTGTGTGTGTGTGTGTGTGTGTTTCTAGAATTCACATTTTTTCATATTTTGGGGTTTCAAATTTTCCTATGAAAATTTAAATCATGTTTTCTTTTAATCACCTCACACAATTAGTGTGTCATAATTTACTTTGGCTATTTGGAGCCCCTGTAGATCTTTATCTGTATTGTTTGGCTGCTGCTAGTTTGCAGTCTAGCAGAAGTATAAGTGCCACCAAAATTTTATATTACTCTTGCTGAAATATTTGCTCTTCATTTTGGACTTCCGCTCTTCAGTTGACTTCACATGTGTTATAAAGCATATCTCCAAAGCATTATTTTGAAAAAGAACAATTCAAATGTCTTTTACTTTGTACAACTGATCAGAAAACTGTGAGTGTATATATATATATATTTTTGAAAATCCATTCCATTTCTGTATAAACTATAAATTAGAAGGGTTCATTAGACAAAACCTGATGTGAATGTTCCATTAACCTGGATCCACATTTTTCTGCTCATTAGATGAATGACTATGGGCAAGTTTTTACTCCACTTCTTTTAACATTTCTCTTAATGGGTAATTGTTAGGATTTAAAAAACATTTGCCACAAAGTAAATAGTCAATAAATAAAGAATTGAAGATCTATTTTTTTTCAATCTTTAATTATGTGTAGTTTTGGACTGTTAAAAGAAGCAATGCAAAATGTCTATTTGAATCATCTCAAATGCATGTTCACATTATTACCTATGTAAATGACCCATTAGAGGAAACAATGATGTCTATGACATATTTGGACCTGGTTTGTCCGCCATACTTTTCAGATCTTGCAAAATGAGAGCAACGGTACGCACATTTGTTCTCCAGCTGTATTTTGTCTTCTCAGGCTATATACACATCAATACCCTAGTGTTGCTGCCTTCCCGTTTATCTTCTCTAATATATCATATATAAACTACTTTAGAAAAGCCATATTTATTTGCAGGGTCTCTGTTAAGCTATACACTTTGTAGTAGAAAAAAGGAGACTATGAAATTTGTGTGCAGTAAGCAATCAAACTCTTGTATATTTAAGAGGGTGTTTTGTTAATCCTTCAATTTTTAAAGGAATACAGGGGAAATGCTACAGATCACAAAAATGCACATGGCTTTAAGGATAATACACATGTTTATGTTTATAGGTTTTAGAAATTTGAATTCAGTATATGGTAGGGGTCTTTCTAGGTACATTTATAAATCCTTCATAGAATTCCAATGGTCACAATTCTTCATAAAACATGACTATTTACCTAAAGTTGACAAAATATTAAAAAATGTTTCAACAAAATGCTTATTTACTTTATATTTTTTGTATTTGAAAACACATTAAAAAGTATAGATTTTTTTTTTTTTGTACCAGGGATTGAACCCAGGGCATTTAACCACTGACCCACACCCCAAGCCCTTTTTTAATTTATGAGACAAGATCTTGCTAAGTTGCTGAGGCTGGCTTTGAATTTGTAATTCTCCTGCTGCAGACTTGGGTTTTTTAGGCATGCTTCCACAACACCCGGCTCAAAGTTACAATTTTTTTTACATTATTTATTAATAGATTAAGTATTTGAATATTAACATAAACAACAAAAATATTTCGGTGATAACTGATCACCTGAAAATAATATATATTGAATGCTAACTATATCCCAGGCACTAATAGCACTTCTACTATAGTATATCATTCGATCTCAAATACAATCATTAGATATCTGCATTGTCCATTGCTTATATAGCTAGGCAAATATATCAGACAACTCCCTGATAAAATTGTTTTTCAGAATCACAGCTTTGTCTCTCCTGTAGTTTTATTTTTCTTCAAATTTGTCATATGCCACCTAGTGGAATTTATAAAGAACTGTGACTTATTTAATACTATAATACATTTTCCTGTGGTGGTTACATTTCCTCTAACAACTTTTCTTTTACATGTTGAAATTCAGCTAATGACATGGTAGGAATGTAGGTACTTAACCATTTATGTAGGCTTGCCCCAGGCAACCCTAACATTAGAAGTTTGTGTTGCTAATTAACAGATAAAAATCTTAGCTTCTATAGTCATAAAGTAAAAGGAAATGAGGAGAGAGCAGGTCAAGGGTAAAAATTTAAACATACTGAGTTTCAATTAAAGTTATATTAAAATTTTCTTTAGTTTTTTAACTATTTTAATCTCACTGTATATATAATACATAACTATATCTGGCGTTACTGTTTTTGTCCTGGTAAGAAATCCTAACTATTAGGAATTTTCAAAGTACTGTAAAAACATATTTTTTCCTTAATTTCATTTAACCAGGCTGTTTCAAAAGTCAACTGCCTTATATAAATCTTATTCTCAAAAACAACATTTTTTGTTTACAAAATGAAAAGAAAAAAAATACTGGAATTACAATAACTTTTTAATAAGGTAAATAGCCTGCTACATATATTTTTCTATATAGTCTATTTGACTCTACTTAGAAATAAGTTGATCCTACATTAATCCAGTTTTTTTATCAGGTAAATTTTTAAAAAGACAAGATTTACAATTGTGTGCTCAAGGACTGAAATAAGACAAGGTACAGGATCTGGAGGCACTTTCTGCTACATACAGGTGTTGCATGAACTCTACCTGTGACGAGATATTTGAGAAAATGTCTTTGCCAAATAAAATGTCTCTCCATATGCTAGCTAGACTTAGATTTCTTTTAAATTTTGTGCTTTTAAATTCAAAAGAATGTAATGTTTAAATGAACTCAGGCAAAAAAAGGAGGGGGACAAGGATGGATGCATAGAAAACTAAGTGACAAGTCAGGCTATCACAGCTACTTGGGAGGCTGAGGCAGGACAACTTCAAGTTCAAGGCTGGGCTGGGTATTTTCTCAGTAGTAGAGCACCCTTTGTTCAATTCCCAGTAATGTGCCAAAAAACACAAAACAAAACAAAACAAAACAAAAACAAAAAACCCACTGTGCTTGTCCACCAGTATTGTAGCCTCAAGTTACATTTCATACCAGATCCTAGAGTCTGAAATGGGGTGAAAAGAGGGATGTTGTAAAAAGGGGAAAAGTGTCAGAAAAATATTTTTGCCTACTTCACAGTTTTCCCTCCAGGGACTTTATTTATCTTGTATAACTTATAACTTATACCTGTACCAAAGCTCCCATAGACGAGCTCGATTTTTCCTACTCTGTCCATAAGCTGAGTGAAAAGGTGAAGAGTCAGTAGTTGCTCATTTATTGTGATAGTTCTCTTGGTAGGGCTGATGTAGGGAGAACATCAACAGCATGAGACTCATGCTTCTTAGGTATACATACTATTAGTTCACATCCTGGCTTTAAAGTAAGATGACACATCTCTCAGAATAAGGGTAGCAAACTTTAAAAGAAGTTCTACATAGTAGAACTTTCTGGTAAGGACAGAAAGAGAAGCAGATCTACATTGGATAATAAAGGGAAAAAAAGTGTTAATACCAAGTAAATGAAATGGCTCATGTAATTCTATATAAAATGATCACAGTCATTTTTTCTTTTAATATAAATGGCTCAAGTTGTCTCTGAGGGCATGCAACAGTTCATGCCAGCAATGTTGCTATTTTATAGGCATAAATGAGTTCCCAAAGATGTTCGCCCCTGGGTGGTAAAACATGTGCATTAATAAAACATGTTCACTAATTTAATCAACCAATAGTGAAATAATGAATTAGTGAATGTTTTTAAAGAATAAATTATATGATCGGGAACTTTAAGTTTGTTTTTATATAAAATTTGTTGTGTTTCCAAAAGCATGGAAAGTTTTCTAAATCTACGTTTTATCTCCCTTGTACACACATAAATATCAGGCACACATATTTCCTTTTTCATCTTAAATTTTCTTCTAAATAAGCAGACTTCCCAGGCCTAGCCTTGATGCCAAAATGAACCCCTTTCATTCACTGATTGATGTCTGGCTCAACAGCCAATGTTTCCCGCTGGGTCCTTACAGAGGGTGCATTCATATTTTATCCTAATTTATTCATTATCAAACATCAAACCTTTGGAAGATAAAACAAAGAGCTAGCGGACAATGCAGGGAGAACTTACTGCTCTGTTTTCATCTTTACTCTCAGATGAAAGAATTCTTCAGTAGCATTGCCCACTCTAATACATCATCCAGGTAATTGGGGGGCAGGTGGGGGGAGGTGACAGGCTGGGTCAAATCCACCTTCTGCATCCACTGATGCACACAATGATCTCCAACATCAAAAGTATCTAATGAGTATTTGAGAATCCAGGGCATTGCATTAGTTGACCCAATCTTGTAATTAAGTATCAAAAATACGCAAGCTTTTTGTGAACATTGACTAGTTACATAGCAAGATCTACACAAGCAAAACAAAAGACCTTAGTCCTACTTTCCTTGGTGGAGGAAAGATTTAATGACAGCTCTGGACAAGCACCAGATTTCAGTATCAAAGACCCCAGCTTCTTGTTAGCTGTTCTACTTTGAGATTGCATAAAAATGGATAAGCTGTATCTTTTCATTTGTAAAAATGGGATATTTCATTTTCAAGGGTTTTAGAGAAGAAAGGTGAAATCATAATATGAAAGTTGAACAGGAAATATCTTACAAATGCTTGATGTATTGTTATTATGAAATACTGATACTATTGCTTGCTCTTGGCAGGTGAAGCAGCAAAGAGAGCAACTTTCTCCATAAATGGTTACAAACTTATGATTTGATTGTACCAGGATAGCCCAAATACAGATTTTTCTGTCTCTTAAAATTTAATCATTATGAATTTATTCTTTGGTTTAAGAGAGTTTATTCTTTTGGTATACGAAAAAAGAGTTGTTGACAACATGAAGAAGAGATAAATAAATGAATATTGCCTTCTCTTGTGAGTGACCCTAGTCAGAATCAACAGGCAATGTTCACAGAGGAGCACAGGCATACCAAGGGGGAAAGGAGGTGAACTCACAGCCACTGTGGGCAGAACCGGAGGATTTCTTAGATCCCTGCTGGATAGAGGCTTTCCATGGTATCCCACCAGTGTTGATTCCATTTTAAGTGACAGACTTTCTAAATGATTGACTAATGGACCAACTCCAAACCCTCTATTGAGGTCCTAGAAACTAATCACATGTCCTTTTTTTTAAACTTCCTTTATCATTTACAGTATAAAAATGAGGCACTTTTTACTTAAAAAGCAGCTCAATATTGGCCTGTCAAGGTGTTTGCTGGATTTTTCCATTTGGCCCACCATTCACAGGCATCTGATTCTCGGACTGGATTCTTAACTGTCAAAAAGATTTCTGCCTCTACCTTTCTTACCTCCTACTGGTCCTCATACCTTCATAAAGCAGTTAAGTCATTTCATGCAGCTGTCACCAGAACATGATAATTTCCTTTTTGATACTTCCTAGGCAATGATCAGACAAAAGTGGAGAATAATATGGATTTACTTGGTCCAGTCAGAATCCTGAATTTTCCATTTCTGAACATCATGTTTTATTTCCTTTAATGACAACCCCAGGGCAGTCTGGTTGGATGTTTGTGGATGACAGCCCGAACAAAAGAGGACCCAAGTTCTCAAAGTTAATTCTGGTTTGGTCACTGAAGTTTTCTGGTTGGGCTGACATGATCCCAGATCATAAGGATAGTGATATCTTAGCTTTACCCAGCAGTTATATATGGCTGACACAACGGGAGGATATGGGTCTCCTTGTATTTTATAAAAATGACTCGTTCCTCTTGGACCTGTTCCTTCTGGACCAAATACATGGGTAGAGAATGTTTGTAAGAGAGGGAATTATTGCAGCTGAAATTGGGCATCCTGATCTTGTGATGGTAGAGAAATAGCAACCTTAGCACAGGGGAGGGAACATCCTGGACCCAAGAGTGATTGTGGAATGATTATTATAAAAATCATGATAAAGATAATGTAAAAGAATCTATGATAATATCTTGAGCCTGGGTAATGCTTGTGAGATCCTAAAATACTGATTTCTGTGACTCATAGAACACTCTTTGGAGCTCTGTCTGTATAAGATAACCATCTAAAAAAATTGACACTTGGTCGGTCATGGGTCCTAGCTGTAGGTTAGAAGCACTTTAAAACCTTGGGTAAAAGCACTTTAAAACCTCGTAGGGGCTTTACATATGGGAAAAACACTCTAATTGCTTTAAGGAGTCAATTTAAAATACAGAAAAACAAATTGGGGAAGAGGTTTTACCACACATACAATCTTCATTATTTTATTCTTTCACCCTCTTGGATTAATTTGTCTTGAACAGATGAAACCTTTAATATAAAACTGAATACTTAGAAGCATAGATTTCAGTTGATTTTTAACTGCTCTATTTAATGAAGACAAAAGTGATGAATTTTCAGCCTTAAAAAAAAAAAGTTCTAGACACAGAATTTACTGGCTAACTATATAAGAGATAATGAAAATGACCATTTTTTCTTCTATATATTATAAATGTACAGCAGTACACACTAATATATGTACACATTTGAATTTATGTACACCTACACATATATGCATGTATGTGGACATGCACATCCTTATAATTTTAAATAATAGTTAATTCAATGTTGATGAATATTTATCTGGAAGAAAATTTTAAGAATTGGAATCTCTTTTTTTGTTCCCATGTTTATCAGAATTTTAATGAATATATTTCAAATGTCATATTTAATATTAAAATTAAAATATAAAATATTTTAATTTTTTAAATTTAATTTAAATTTAATTTAATTTTTAATATAAAAATATTAAAAAATGCATGCATATAATTATTGGAGAAAAATAGGTCCAGGAAAATGCTAAAGATAATGGATCCAAAGTTGTTTCTGGGTTAAAAAGAAGTTTGAAAATAAATGTTTTGGAGTATAATATACAGAATCTTCTACTATATTTTTTGGTCTTCACCTTATTTTATGAATTAGATTATGTAGCATTCTGTCTGAAAAGATTATGATTGCTTCATCTCTAAGACACTAGATAGCAACATTTCTTTTTATTTATTTACCCCCAGCCTTTGAGAGTAGCAAAGCTTTCACAAAGCCATTGATAGTTTTCTTAAAAAATTGAGGTATTTCTGTAATAACTCCTATTATTGAATGTAGATCTAGTTGCTAAAAAGATCAAAATAGCAACCATCTATAGAAGAAAATTTTAAAACGTTTATAAGATTTACTTACTTTTCTTAATAGGTTGATATTAGTGTTTGCTTTTTAATTAAAGATAAGATTCCCAAACAATTTTTTAAAAATATTTATTTTTTAGTTGTAGTTGGACACAATACCTTTATTTCACTTATTTAATTTTTATGTGGTGCTGAGGATTGAACCCAGGGTCTCGCACATGCGAGGCAAGTGCTCTACCGCTGAGCCACAACCCCAGCCCCCAAACAATTTTTAAGCTATGTATTTTCACTCCTTTTAGATGTTTGATAGGTACAGAACTTCTCTATGGTTTGTAAAAGCTATAAACATAATACAGGTATATATAATGGTATATTTACAAAAATTAGAAAACTGGAAAATAATTTACTAATACTGAGGAGCACATAGTTGGGAACACATTTTAAAAAATTGTTCTACTAGAAAGACTTTCAGTTCTAAAGTCATTTTATTCTCTGAAACACTTAATGAGGATGTACTTTCAGATGAAATGGCTTCCCATAAGCATTTTGCACATTTGTGAATACACTAGGTCTTTTTCAAAATTGTTATAAAAATTCACATCACAGCCTTCTGCCTTTTGAAGCTTAACTGCTTTAACATATGACTTGCTTTATATCACCACTGTTGCTTTGGGAAGACATGCTTTAATTTTGGCAAAAATATCGACAACATTTAAATATTTATAATGCGAGGGCCAAGCCGTGCCCCATATCTGATGAACAACTTCAATGGAGTTTTAAGTTACTACTCAGTTTTCAGCTACTCATTCAACTCACGTTTCCATTACTTTCTGTTTCTGTTGAAATTGATGGACGATTCCATGCAAAGGAAGCCTTTTTGAAGAACTCGGAAGGTTTTCAAGTCTCTCTTCTTTCTCTTCATTAGGGCAGTTTCTATGAAGACTAATGAAGCAAACACTTTTAAGAGAAAAGATTAAATTCCTTATGTTTAAAACTTAAGGATCCCCAGAGTATAGTGATTTCTGAAACACTACTGATAATTCAAGATGAAGCTATTTCTCTATCAGATACTACTGCACAACAAAATACTAATTATAAATAATAGGACTGGATAGCATAAAAGTATAAGTCTCATACCTATCATACTATCTTTTAAGAAGGAAAATTTCAGTAGCCAAAATAAAACTTAAGAATCCAGGAGTTCAAATTCCCTATACTAAGTTTAGGGGAGACTTGTAAGTTTTTTAATGTCATTATCTTGGTTTACTTACACATTGAGTTATATTTCTGTACCCGTGGATGCATCAAGAAATCATGGAGTTGTTAGATTACACATGCTTTTTTCTTAAACAGCTCTCTTAAAAGTAACAAATAGATTTCAAAGTTTATTCCTAAAAACAAGAGTTTCATGCAAATTCCATTCTTGAATTTAAGAAATAATAACTGTAAAATAATAATTGCAATGAAAATAATTGCAATACTGGGAAGTTTTAAAGTTAAAAATAATTTACTTCTTTTCTTTCCTATCTTTGAACATGAGTCTCTACCATACAGTTATATGAAGAGTTACTGTATCTGATTTTTAGAGATTTTGATTTTATATATAAAAAAGCTTTATCCTGCTCCAAAATACCTTTTACAAGTTATCATCTTTTATCAATGACCTCAAGTTTTTTTAAATTAAGTGGATACTTTCAGTATCCTTTTACTTGATTTCTCAATGGCATTGACCTTTGCAGAGCTTTATTTGAAATTTCCTCATCTTGCATTACCCAGAACTTGTCATTTTGTCTTCAACAAGGCTCCACCCCTTCCTGAACTTCATCTCTTCAGTTCTGATCATCTTTACATTCTCAGATGGAGGACCACATTCTCTAGGAAACTATTCTGTACTCCCAAACATGTTCTCAACCCTGTAATTCTTTCCTTCAAAGCACATTTCAGAGTGGTAATTGTACTTAAGAAATTATTTGATTAAGGATTTTTCATCACAGCATCACAATGTCCAGAGGAACAGAATGAATGTTTCGAGTAGTACCTTCAACTATTTTGCAGAGCACCTATAATACAGCAATGACTTAATAAATATTGGGGCTGGGGATATAGCTCAAAAAGTTAAGCTCTTGCCTACTGTGCAGAAGACCCTGGTTTCAATACCCAGTACACACACACACACACACACACGCTTTTTTTTTTTTTAATGAATGAGTAAACATTATTAAAGGAAATCAGAGGGCATGAAAAATACTATTCTGAACCTCATGCTATTAATTACACATTTTAAAGATACTTTCAAACTAACTTGCTATGTGAGATTTACCTAAGAGCTTTACTTTGAGGACTAGATATTGCTAGCTTCTGTTTAATTCATTGCTCAAAGATGAGCTTATGATTTTGTTGCTTTAGGCTATAAGTGCCAACTTAAAGGGACTCATTCTGGCAAAACCTATGATAAGCTGGGCTTAAACAGAGATAAATGAGGTGAATGAAACATGATTTATGAAAATGCTTAGGTATATAAATAATAACACCTTGATTCAAACTAAATCAACTCTTAATTTTGAAATCTATTTTTTGCAAATCTTACACAGTTTAGCTTCTAGAAACAATTATTGATGTTGAAATCATAAGAGAACAGTAAATAGGAAAATGGGCATATGTATAGCATAGCACCAAAGTCATCAAACAAATAAATGCCTGTAATTTCTAATTTATGATGGGCAAATAATAAGGGTTTACCTGGAGCTTATTAAAATGTTGTCTCTTAGGTGTATTCTGACATCCTCTTTCAGAAGCTAAAGTTTAACAAGACCCTCAAAGGTTTTATCAGACATTAAAATGGAAAAATTTTGTCTAAGTTGGAGATATTAATTGTAGACTTCAAAGTATTTGAAGAAATTATTAAAATAATCAGTCAATTAATGAAGAATATAATTTGCTATTTACAAACTAGAAAAGGGAAGAAAACACAACGAATATTTTAAAAAGCAAAGTAAGAAAAATAAAAACAACAAATTGAAAGGGTAAAGCATGATAGATAATATAAATTCTAACATAAGCATACAAGGCATATTTAAAAAATTCTCTTCAGAACTATTTATCCTTTCTTATCCTTCTTAGTCTGAGGTGGCACTTGTAAGTTATATCCAAACAGTGAGAGTTTGATAGTTTTCAAAAAAATGTTTTCCTTCTATTCCTACCTATTGATTTGAGGAGGATAGAAAACAAAAAGTATATTATGGTTTACTTCTAGATGCTTTTGTCTATTGTTGAAGTCTGTTATGGATTAATATTGACCCCTTATTTTATAGCTGCATTGTTTGGTTTAGTTTTCTGTCACTTATGGACAATATATTTTTAATAGGTGGTACAGAATAAGAGGAGAAATGTTTTGCTTTCTTTCATGTTATCCCAGAATTCCAAAACACGATTCTGGATAATCATTATGTGTACATGTATTAATTATCTATTGTTGTGTAATAAACTACCTCTAAATTTGAGACATTTAAGACAGTAAACATTTACCTTAAATTTCCAAGGATCCGGGATCAGGGTACAGATAAGCTAGGTAGTTCCAACTCGGGATCTTTCATCAGGTTGCTGTCAAGATGTCAGCCAGGACTGTAATCATAAGATTTTCTGAGGCCAAAAGATCCCTTTCCAAGCCCAATTCCCTGGCTGTTGCCAGGCCTCAGCTGCTCATGGGCCGTTGGATTGAGAGCCTCAGTTCCCTGTCACCTCAGTCTCTCCATGGGGCTGCTAGCAGCATGACAGATTATTTTCCTGTGGCAAATGATGAGGGACAGAAGAGGGGAGAAGGGAGGGACAGATACCACTCTCCTTTTAGCCTGAACTCAGAAATAACATTATTTCTAGCATATTCTGTTTTAGAAGCAAGTTGCTAAGTCTAGCAGATACTCATGGGAATTAAGCACCATCTCTTGAACATTTCTTGTTAAAAAATTTGTGGATATAATTTTAAAAGCATCATGATATGAAATACTAATATAGGATGAACATTGTTTTTAAACTGATAACATGAGAATGTAGTTGTTACTATGAGAATTGCAGACCTTAAAGAGCCAGGTATTCCTTTTTTATTAAATATATTTCAACAATTTTATTTTCTTATTATAGATTCATGTTCATTATATTAGAAATTACAAGAAAATATAAGAAAAGGATACGAGCCCACATTTCAACAACCACAAATGACAACCCTCTCTGTTTGACCATTATAGTACCTTTTCTACCAAATAATATATATATATATTATATAATATATATATA
>NW_026000026.1:82951069-82972442 GCF_001458135.2 Marmota marmota marmota
ATATATATATAATATATATATATTATATATATATATATAATATATATATATATATAATATATATATATATTATATATATATATATAAATATATGTGCATGCATGTTGGCAAGCCTGCCCCCTATACCCCAAACCTCTATTCTCAGTTTCATTCCAAAGTTTTACAGATTTGCTTGCTTTCATAACTAAAGCTCAGTCCCTGGAAGCAAATTGCTTAAGAGTAATTCTGATAGGCATAAGAGTTTTTTTATTTTAAAGCTTGATTGATTAATTTTAATGTCCTTGTTTTTCTTTTTAAAACTGAATAAATATGAGCTGATTTGTGATTTTGGCTGATGTCTTTTGTTTGAAAAAAGTGAGCTAAAATGGCAGATTTTCTTATTTTTCATTCCAATTTGGGTTTAATTAAGATAAACCTGTCAGAAAATGAAAGCCAAAGAAAACAGCCAAAGATAATGCCTAATCACCATCTGTCATAATTAAGCTTATGACAGTGCTAATCTTCCAGAACACGTGGGGCTTGGCAGTGACCAGGGTCCTCTCAATTGTACTTTACTATTGTTCTGACCTTTCCCAGAATCCATCTCCAGAGGAGGATTTCTTTTAAGATTCTTTTTTTTCTTTGTATTTAAAGTGAATCCATTTAAAAATGTAAAATAATATTGCTTTACAATTATCAAGATCGGTGAGATGCCTGAATAACAGTGAAACCATAGATTACCCAATTTCTTGTGTATTAACATATACTACTTATAGCAATGCTTTTCTGTTTTACACTATGATTATGGATGAGAAAAAATATATAATTTTTTTTGAAAGGTAATGAATGCTAGGAATTGATTAAACTTCTTGTAGAGACTAGAAATATAATGCTTCAGTTTTATTCAGAATACCTTTTTTACATCCTGTAACATGAGCTAGGAGTGCAACACTCTTATAAAGTTGTGAAGACTCAGATGTGTAATATCTTTGGCTCGATCATTCTTTACGTATGGCTTCTATCTTCACATTTATCTCATCGTTAGACTCCCACAATTATTACTGTAGTCTAGATAGCAATAAAAGGCAAAGCAGAAGCCTGGGGAGGTAGCTCAGTAGAATAGCTGATGCTCAGTATGCTGGAGGCTCCAGGATCGAACCCCAGTACTACCACCTCCTATCTAATAAAACAGAGAAAAGCAAAAGATCTCCAGATCCCCTTCTGGTTCTGGAGTTCTTAAAGAATTTTCCCAGAAACTTGCTCCATAGTTTATTCTCATGTATTATTGGACACCTTCATAAGCAATGCAGCTGGAAAAATATAATTTTCCAAATGGACACATTACTGCCCTTAATAATGTATTTTCAAGAGAATCAAGTAGAGAAGAGATATTAAGTAGGCATCTAGATGAAGGAAATGGGGTGGGAGAAATATGAGGATAGAAATCTGGTTTTTTTTTTATGCCAACTAGGAATTAGAGTGAATACTAATATTCTTTAGGTACCACCATCTGTAACAGATGTCAATAGCCACAGCTTCACATGAAGAGCTCTATCCACTCAAATATTGGATTTAATGATAAAAACAGACTAAATTTTAAGATGTTTGCCATTCATAAATAAGGATATGGCTTAAAGATTACTTTAATGTGATAAAATTGTGAGAATTCTTTATATCTGAACTCCAAGGTCCACAAAGTAAGCTGGTATCCTACAGTCAGCTCCCCTCTCCCACCGCTGGTCCTTTGCTCTACTGATCTCCCTGTGGATTTTAGGAGATCCACCCCTAACTTTTTCTTCCTTTTTCCTCTCTAGCTTTCACATATGAGAGAAAATATATGATCCTTGACCTTCTGAGTACAACTTATTTCCTTTACCACCTTGGTCTCTTGTTCTGTCCATTTTACTGCCAATGCCATAATTTCATTTTTCTTAATGGCTGAATAAAATTCCATTGTGGATATTTACCACATTTTCATTATTCATTTATCCATTGATTGATACCTAGGATGGTTCCATTGGCTATCATGAATTGTGCTGCTATAAACAAAAGTATTCATGTATAGTAGTAGATGACTTTAATTCTTCAGAATTAAAACCAAACGCCTGGTATAGGTGGGTCATATGGTGTTTACATACCTAGTCTTTTGAGAAACTCCATAATGATTTCCATAGTGGTTATACTAATATACAGCCCCTCCAACAGTAGAAAAGTTTTTATCTGCATCCTCTCAAGTATTTATTATTTGTATTCCTGATGATTGCCATTCTGACTGGTCTGAGATTTGCCCACCAAATCTCATACCAGTGAGAATAGCATTCTGGTGTAGTTTTCATTTACATTTCCCTAATTGCTAATGATGTTGAACCTTTTTTCATATGTTTGTTTGCCATTTGTATTTCTTTTGAGAAGTGTCTGTTTAGTTCATTTGCCCATTTATTTCTTGGGTTATGTGATTATTTTGGTGTAAAGTGTGAACACTTTATATATTCTAGATATTAATCCTCTATCAGAAAAGTAGCTAGCAAAGATTTTCTCCAATTCTGTAGGTTTTCTCTTTACATTCCTATTTCCTTTGCTGTGCAGAAAATTTAAATTTGATACTGTCCCATTTATTAACTCTTAGCATTATTACCTGTGCTTTAGTTGTCCTATTGAGAAAGATGTTACCTGTGCCTAAAAGCTGGAGTGTGACCCTATGTGTTCCTCTAGCAGTTGCATAGTTTCTTGGTCTAATTCCTAAGTTTGGTCCATTTTGAGTTGATTTTTGTGCAGGGGTGAGAGATAAGGAAAAAGGCTGTTTTTTCTCCAGTGTGTGACTTTGGCGCCTATATCACAGTAAGATGACTGTAGATATGTGGGTTTCTCTGTGTATGTTTTTATGCCAATACTGTGCAGTTTTTATTACTTTAGCTCTGTAGTATAATTTGAAGTCGGGTATTGTGATGTCTCCAGCATTGCTTTTTAAGCTTAAAATTTCTTTGGCTATTCTGAGTCTTTTATTCTTCCAAATTAATTTTAAGACTGTTTTTATTTCCTAGCTCTGTAAAGAATATTATCGGTATATTAATGGATATTGCATTGAATCTGTATATTGCTTTTGGTAGTATGGTCATTTTAACAATATTAATTCTACCTAATCATGAATATGAAAGGTCTTTCTATCTTCTGAGGTCATCTTCAATTATTTTTTCAATGCTCTGTAATTTTTGTTGTAGAGCTCTTTCATTTCCTGGGTTAGGTTTATTCATAGATATTTTTTGTTTGCTTTTGAGAAATGTGCATGAAATTGTTTTCCTAATTTAATTTGTAACTTTTCATTAAATATCTGTCTTTGACATAAAATGTTTTTCTCTGTGACACCATGACAAAAATATGTCAGAATTAAGTTATTATATAAATAGAATTACCAGTTAAAGAGGTTCCCAGAAAAGCTGTCCCTTTTAATTCAGGAAGTTTCCCCTACCCATAATTCAGTCACAGTTAATTTGAACACAGACTGACTTGGTGTTGAAATCAGTCATAGCCTTTGGGCCCAGAGTCTTTATGGACTCAAAGTTCTATCTATAGCGTCAGACTTTGTAACACAAACATCACCTCTCCTTCTGTTTTCAGAGGGAGAAACAAATGATAGTTTAACATCTAGAAAATAGTTTGATAGTTTTTCAAGATTTTAAGCATAGTTGCCATGTATCCTATATCTTAGGCATATCCACAAGAGAAAAATGAATATAATATTCATGAGAGCCTGTACTTGAATGTTCTTTATCAGAATTAATTATAATAACCAAAATGAAGAAACAATCCTATATCAAGTGATGAACGGGTAAGTTGTGGTACAACTGAATAATAGAATATTAGACAATAAAAAGGACTGAAATACTTTTGCATATTACAACATGTATGAACCTTAAAAACATGCTATGAAACTATTTTCCAAAAGTCCACACAGTTAATGATTTATATGAAATGTCCAGAATACACTAATCTAAAGAACTAGGAATAGGTTAGCAGTTGTTTAGGCTGGAGAGGTTGTGGGGAGTTGATGGGAGTTTATAGTGACTTTTAAATAAAATGGAATTTTTAGGGGTGATTAAAATGTTCTAAAGTTGATTGTGGTGATGGTTGTATACTTCAGTGCATATACTAAAAAACAAACTGTATGCTTTAAATGGGTTAATTGTGTGGCATGAGAATTATATCTCAGTGAAGATGTTAAAATTTATGACCAGCTTAGATGTTGGTTATGATCAATTTCATATAATAGTGACTAAAAATAGATAGGAACCTACCAACTTGTGCTTTTGCTTTGAAGGAATCAGATTTATAAATAAATCACAAGCTTGACCTTCAATGCTTAAAGAAAACCTCAGGTTCTGAAACAAGCACAAGATGAACCCAAAAGATAAGAAGCCTGAAAGAAGGCATAGACTTTAATGGCTATTGCAGATTCAGGAAAAGATATATGAGAACCAAACCAGGGGCTCAAAATAACAAGGAAGTTTCCATGATGTTTCAGAACCAAGGTCTAAATGAGGAATCTAGTTCATTACCAGGACAGGCAGTGTTTGATGTCAATCAGTGGGTGTTGTATGTTTTATTTTTTTCCCTTTTCAGAATCAGGCACTTATTACTATGATCCTGCATCTATTACAACTTGTGTTGAAGTGTGTGTTCATGTGCTCACAAGAAAGGGAACAGATGATGATTTGTAGGTTTGTATATCTCAGGACTAAGAAGAACCATGTACTATCTTACAAGTAAATCTTGGTCATACCCAGAAATGTCAGACTCTGAACTGGGTAAATAAGTAGGATGAGTCTTTTGGGTTTTCTCCTGGAGAAAGGGAGTAAGTATTACTATATGTTGGAAAAAAATGGTATACAAGGATTTTGTAGTTTTCAGTTTCTTCTTTTCCTTTTGTGCTGTGGCTACCCAATTTTTGCACTTTCATTCTGGGAAAATGGAAAAGTTGAAGGATGAATAAAGTGACATCTTCTGCATGACCACAGATTGGGAACCCAGTAGCCTCTTAGACTCATCAGTCTGAAATCAATTATTACAGAAGCACTGATTATTCCACACTGAATATCCTAAACCTATTACATGATCAAGACACTGATCACCACTACAGACACACAACATGAGGGACAATACCCTGCCCAATGTGTTCAGGAGAAGGAATCAGCACTATCAGGAAAAATCTCTCAGGTGTTATATGGTTTATATTCAGATCCAATATTTTTTTCTCAAATCACTTTCCAAAATTGATAGATTCAGCAAATAAGTATTCCTTTTTTTCTCTTTCCCAAATGCATTGAGTAGGAAACAACTGTATGACTAGAGTAAATGCTAATTATGTACCTAAAATGTTATGTAATAAAAAAAGTATTAGTGTACTTATTGTTTTTTTTGTTTGTTTACTGGAAATTGGAATCAGAATTTCTTATAACATTTAAATATGGAAAGAACTAGATATACATATTATAAAAATGTACTATTTGTTTACAGTAGATATAAAAATTATACACCACTATAGTTTAAAGATTAATATGAAATGTTTTTTCTGGAATAATATTGACATGGGCTATGCAAAAATCATTTAATAATTTAAAGAAATTACTGGGTTACCTTTTCCCATATTTCCTTCATCAGTGTCATTTTGTAGTAAGCAGACCTTTTACCTCCATGGTTAATTTTACACCTAGGTATTTTAACTTTTATGTTGCTATTTTGGATTGTTAATTTTCTTATAGTTCATTATTATATAGAAATGCTGATTTTCATGTTGATTTTGGATTCTGCCACTTTATGAAATTTATCTGTCCTTAGTTGATTTGGTTTCCTCTTTAGGGCTTTTCGTATATAAGATCATGGCAGGGCTGGCGCTGTGGCGCAGCAGTAGTACACTTGCCTGGCATGTGTGAGGCACTGGGTTCGATTCTCATTATCACATATAAAGAAATAAATAAAATAAAGGTCTATCAACTAAAAAAAATTAAAACAATTTAAAAAAAAGATCATGGCATCAGAAAATAGAAAAAAAGTTTCTTCCTTTCCTACTAGGATGCTCTTTATTCTTTCTTTTGCCTAAAATTTTTTGGCTAGGAATTCTACTATGTTAAAAAGAAGCATTAAGAATGGGCATCTTTGTCTTGTCCTTGACAGTAGAAGAAAAGCTTTCAACTTTTCACCATAGAAAATGATGTTAGCCATGAGTGTGTCATAAATGGCTTCTATTGTTTTGAAGTACATTCACTCTGGGTCTCATCTGTCAAGTTTTCATCGTGAAATAGTGTTGGAATTTTGTCAGTGTTCTCTGCATCTATTGAAATGGTCATGTGACTCTTATCCTTTTTGTCCTTCATTTTGTTGATGTGTGTCAACCTTTCTTGATAGCACATGCTTGTCATGCTTGCATCTCAGGAATAAATATCATTTGAACATATGAAAGACAATTTTAATGTGTTTTTAAATTTGATTTGCTAATATTTTAAGAATTTTTGCAAACTCTGTGCATCAGAGACCTATAATTTTCTTGTAGTGTCTGTATCTGGCTTTAGTATAAGTGTAATGCTAGATTTATAAAATGAGATTGGAAGTGTTCTTTCTATTTCAATGTTTTGGAAAAGTTTGAGGAGAATTAATATTAGTTTTTCTTTAAATATTTGATGAAGGAGTGAAGACACCCAGTCCCGGGCATTTTATGGGACACTTTTATTAGTTTTAATCTTCTTCCTCATTAGTGGTCTATTCAGATTGATTTCTCCATGATTCAGCCTTGGGATGTTACATCTAGGAATTTATCCATCTCTTCTAGATTATTCAATTTGTTGGAATGCCATTGTTCATAGTAACTTCTTATTATCTTTTATATTTCTGTAGTATCAGTTGCAATGTCTTTCATTTCAGATATTTTTTGAGTCAAGTGATACAAATTACAGTGAGACAAATCACAAAAGCTGGGAGATGGGGAGAAAGCACATAACTTTGTATGTGACTGAAGTTAAGTTCTCTCATTGTTTTCTAGGTCCTATTATAGGGTTTGGCTTTATGATTGCTATGAGACTTAGATAAACATATCCTTATTATCAGAAATCTAGCTGGGGAAGGCTGTCTCCTGGGCTCTGAGGTTATGTGATTTTGATCACACAGGGTAGCAGGACCAGCAACTTGGGTTTGCCCAGGATTGGTGTAATAGGTGTAAGCAGAGCACTGAGGTTTGGTATAATCACTGCTCAGCAGCTGAGGTTGGGAGGCCAGATGTTCCCTCAGTGGGGAATCACCTGAGGGAGACTTAGCCAGCACTCTGGTTGGGCTATGAAGCTGGCTGGGGACGTAGGTCTTTTAGGCCTGTGAACTGTGTCTCCTGTGCTGGATGCTATTGGATAGTCTATCTGATGTGGTGCTTCCATTAGCCAGAATGAAGAGCCAAGATCTATCTATATCCACTTTCAAGTCATTGTATGCCCTATTCCCCCTTCTTTGTTTTTAACTGATTTTAGGTGGTTGAGCCCTACCAGTACTTGCAGTATTTCCCATGGGATATAACAGGAAAGAACTTCTTATGAAAGTTTCCAGAATGGTGTGAAGCTAAATATCCCCCCTTCAACTCACTTTCCCACTGTAGAAATCCTGGATCCAAGGGAATTCTGTGTGTAGTATTCAGCCAGATTGGGAGAGGGGTTGTAAGGTCAAAAATAACTCCTCCTCTTGCCCTTCAACTGTGGCCTTTCTCAGGTTTGAATTCCAAGGGGTAGTTTCAGCCTTACTACCAAATGCATTGAAGTTCATGAAGGTATTCTTGCCTGTGGATGTTTCCTAGTTGGATATCTTTTGCGAGCAGTAGAGTTAGAGAAATCCTGTTCCTTCATCTTATTGATGCCCCTCTTAATTTTTACTTTCACTTTTGTTAGTTATGTTTTTTGGAGGTAAATTCTTGAGTTTTCTGGTTTATATTTTTATTAGAAATACAAGTATTTGTCATAATAAGTGTTTCATTATGTGATGCTTTACTCGGTGTATCCTAAGAATTTATTACATAGAAACTAATGTAATATCCTTACATATTTTTAGTTTGATTTCTTCTTTAGATGAAAGATGATTAAAAATATAATTTTTTCTTTTTTTTTTTTTTGGTGGTGCTGGGAATTGAACCCAGGGCCTGTGCATGCGAGGCAAGCACTCTACCAACTGAGCTATATTCCCAGTCCCCTTATTTACTGTTCAAGAAATGTGATTTGTACTGTTCCCATTTTGTTGTTTCTAACTTTCATGTCACTTGGAAAAGAATGATCTTTACACTAATATATGTAAAATACAAAGAAAAGTATGGCACATAATAAGCCCCATATACTCTTTAAAATTTTCTATGTAATTAAATATTTTCTATCATTACTTATTTCTTGTATGCTTAACCTGTTCTAGGCAGATAAAAGGAATTTAAAATCTCATCTGTTCTTGTCTTCATGACAAATTATGCTTTGTCATTTTGTACATGAATATTCATTATCATAGCATAATTTGGGTTTACTTTTTATTAAAGAGCATCCTTTATCATTTTGCTGTTTTTTTCCTATTAATTAAATATTTCTGATTTTATTTTTTCCTATATTTTTAGTTTATATTTCTATGTCTAGATTTGCTTATCATTTCACTTTTTATCATTCTTAAACTTTTGATTTGTTTATATATAATAGCAGTATTGCTTTGTGATCAAAGTTTCATCCAGTAATTTTCTGTTTGCTCATTAAGAGTACATTAATTCTATCTAGATTTTATAATATGATAGGTATATTTGCTATTAGGTTTGCATTATATTTCAAGAAAGGTTCTAATTTTAATGCTAAAATATCCTTTGATAGAAGGCTTGTGTTCCTTTTTATTTCTATTCTGTCTTATACAATTTATCTGTATAACTTAATTCAAGATCTATGCCACTCAAATGTTGGGGAAATCAGAACACAAATCTCATATTGCTTCTCTTCTAATTTTGTTTTCTAATTTGCTAACATTTATTTTGTAAAGATTTTATTTGTTGCTTTTTACCCCTAGTTCTATATTCAGTATTCATTATTAATGCTCATATTGTAGTTCACTGTTTAAGCTGTCAAGTTCATCCTCATGTAAGTATTCAACAACAATTACTGAATGCTAAATTACTGGGTTTTATATATTTTTAACCATAAGATTGATGTTTATAATGAGAATTTAGCTCAAACAAAATTTGAAAAATGTTTTCATATTGAGGGTAGACTATGAGCTACACTATATTCTATTTTCATAATTGCTTTTCATATAATGTTCATTTTATAGCTTTTTCACCATTTCCACTTTATTTAGGCATCTCTTATATAGACTAGTGAATAAAATGGGCACAAATATGTGATTTTTGTTAATTCAGAGGGAAAATTGAGTGAGGTCAGTCCTAATTAAAATAACTGTATGCCATGTTTTACATCCTAAATGCAAAAAACTCAAAGAGCAAAAGATTATCCTTTTATTCATTAATGTCAAAGACCCTTTTATTCTTCTAACCTAATATTGTGCCTCTTTTCCTTTAAAACTTACATTGTCTCCTCTCTGCTGTTATTTTACCTTATTTACTGGGATGTCCCTTATTTTCAAAATATATAGCTGAAATCACTTTATAAAATTACAAAATTATTTTACTACTCATGCAAGAAATTAGTATTTAGATGAAGACTGATTTGAAGTACGTTAGTTTAATAGCTTTCATTTGTTTCCTCTATTAGAGATTAAACAAAGCAAGGAAAGAGGTTTCCTCTCTATCCACACAATATCCTTGTGTTTCAATAATCTAATGTTGTATTCTTCCATCCTTATGTCTGCTCAGATCCTGTGTGATTTCTTTCTTGTTATTTGAAGGGTAGCCTTTTTTCTTGGCCAGCAACTTGTTGAAAGATGATGGAAAGAACAGATTAGGCAAAGAAATGAGATGGTCAACAGACAGTTCAAGTTTCCATTGGTAGCTTCCCATCTTTTCCCTACCAGACAGTTACCCAATATCTGTGTGAAGGCTCAGTTGGTTCCAGGCTGGCAGGAAAGCACTGGGTCCCTTTGGTGTGATTTGTTAGTCATTCTTTTTTAAATTGTTTCTTTTTATTTATACATGACAGTAGAATTCAAGTCACACTCTAATGAAAATCACCAACTGTAGAGCTACTTTTCTCTTTAACACATTATCTACCTGCTCGGTGCCTCAGTCATTTTTATTTTCTGCACATAAGTGTCAAATGGGAGTCAGGAGAGCTTCCCTCAACCATCATTTGAAGCAAGAGATAATTACTTAGGATCCTCAGACTATGAAACATATCTTGAAGATGTTAGTTATCTGAATATGCTTTTGAATTTATTACCAGTAGCCCCCTTTTCCACTATACTTACATTCTTTCTTCAAAGAATGTGGCTGTGTTTGTAACTGCTTTCCAGGTTTATCAGAAATAATATTACTAACACATACTGAATGCTTATGTAGTGCCAGGCACTGTTTTAAAGTATTACCATGTGAAGTAAAGACAAAATCTCTTTTTACAACTGACGAAAACAAAGACAAGAAAGAAGTTGCCTCAGCTCACTTGGTTAACACATGGTGCATTCAGAATTTGAATTCAGGCCATCTGGCTTCAAACACCCTGCTGTTAACCACTATATATTCTATAGTTCTACTAGCTGGTTTTTGTTTGGGGAGGAATATCGGGACATAGATGACTTTACCTGAAAATTTTTTTCCTGGAAATCTGACATTTAAAAAAAAGCGCTTTGAAATGTCCAACGTGCATAGATAAGAAAGAATAGATAACAGACATTTAGTTTCATTTCATAACTATATTCTACTTATTTTCAAAATCCTAGATGCTAAATATGAGGGTAATCCAAGCTAAGGAATACATTCTGGTTCTTCCTTTTAATGATTTTGTTTATATCTTCTTTATTTGTAAGTGTTTCATAGTTTCATAGTAACAATTCAGCTACAATACAGTTAAGAGACCAAAAAACTGAAATGGGTAAATAACATTCTCATATATGACATATATATATGGTTTGAATGCATGATACTGATGGATTAGTAAAATGATTGTGGGTCCTTTATGCATTAGAATATAGCACATTTTGAAAAAGGATATCTATATTTATTAAGAAATGAAATCTCCAAGATGGATCATGGAAAAAAAGAAATAATTTTCAGAAGAAATATGGATAATAAGATCATATCTGTGCAATATTTCTGTTCAGAATACAGGTATATGACAATATATTTCATAGAGAAATATTGAGAACTGTGCACAACACAATTCTGATTGTAACTATTCAATAGATTTCAGGATATGTTTTCACGCTTTACATAATTTAAATTTTCTGTGAATTATCTATAGCAGTAGAAAATATAGATCTAATTAGAATAATACTTTGGAAAGAGTGCACTGAATTCAAGACAAAAATAAAGAAAACTCAATATGACAAATAAGATAGTCCAATCTAAATAGGAAGTAGACGGAGATATTCTAAGGTTAATAAAAGAAAGCTATTGAGCAAATGACCAGAGAGACTTTTATTTACTATAATGTGTAAACCCACTAGAAAAAGCCAAGTAAATTTGATAATCTCATAGTATTGAGTTTTATTTTTTACTTTCCTGAGAAATAGAATGGAAAATTTAAATCTGTTAAAAGAAGTAACAAAATGGGCTACCAAAGGGTTGCTACAAGTAGCCAAGGGAGGTGCTACTTACCAATTTCTGGAAAGTTTTCATGCCTTGTCAGAAAGGATACAGAATACAGCTGTGGACTGGGCCAGTTATTCTGCCTTGGGATTGCCAGGTGACATGAGAAAATTCTACTTGGGTAATCCATGGAAAATACTGTAAGACTTTGCGGGGAGGATATGTGGGGAAAAAGAACCAAGATGGGACCAGTTATGCCTAAAGAACCACTGGAACCCAATCAAGGTGTATGAAACAGTTTTGAGTGTTTGAGTACTGCACCTCAGGTATCATTAGGAGGTCTAGTAACAACAAGTCAGAGAGGAAACTACCAAAGAAAGCAATAACAATCCAGAGAACACAATAAACCACAACATCTATAGGTTCAAATATAATATTAGGAAGAATAAGTGAGAAAAAAATACAAACACATTGAAAATTTACCCCAAAGAGAATGACTTAATCTGAGATACCGTAAACAAGATGAACATGAAACAGAATCTTTTGGCAATATAAATTTGCAAAGATAAACTATCATTGATTGTCTATACTGTGTGTGTGTGTGTTCTGGAAGATAGTTATAGAAGAAAGAAACTACAAAAATTACAGAAATTAAACCATCTATATATTATTCATAATTTGCAATGTGCTATGAAATGCATTGACAATTACATGATTTTTAGAAAATATTCTCTTTAAGAAAATATCTAAAAGTGTAAATAAACAAATCTGATAATTTGAGAGGCTCTGGTTTCCTGGAAGATCTATTCCAGAAAATGTAGTGTTAGTTGAGAAGAATCAATTAATCCTGCTGTGATAGAGTTGAAAAAAAAACATTTCGTTATCCAAAGAGCCTGGCTTCAAAATTTGATAACGGGCAATTTCAGAAACTATAACATGAATGAATGTCACAGGTCAGGGTTGAAGGTGAAATCTCAAGGTAGCAAAACAAAAGAAATTCAGGCTAACAAAGGTTAACACAAATTAAACTACTATACAGGAAAGGATGTTTTGGGGACCTAGAGATAGGACTAGATTTCATATGAGATAAATTTTAACAGAGTGCAGTATGAGGAAACAGCAACATAAAGACAGAACTATGAAACATTTGCATAGATTTTGTCTAAGTTCATAGTTTTTTCCATGCAGTGATATTTCAATTATAATAAACACCATGTGCTATGAATTAGAATTGTATATCTTTACCTAACATTAAGACCCATGAAGCAATATTTATCTAGTCAAACATTTCTTTATTTGTAACTTAATCCACTTCATTTTTAACTCTCTAAATGCTCTCATTGTTTTGTTTTACTGAAATTCCTTCCCTTAGCCTTTTAGAGTATATTTCAATTTAAGGTTAAGATACAGATTTATGTTTTATTGAAAATGCCATTATACAGAAGAACCAGGTGTTAGAGATGCAGTGCTCATCTGGTTGAGTGTCCCTTGAAGATTCAAAGTATTGATTAGCAGTAGAAACCCAAGCACAGTGACCTCTTATTTTTTTGACACATATTTGTCCATCTTTATGGCGTACATTCTGGCATACATTTGAATACATACATATTTAACTACTGTAAGGAAGGAATGTTGTGGACACAGAGATAGGACTGGATTTCACAGGATACAAATTTAAAGGACAGAGTTCAGCTTCAAACATTAATCATTTTGTTCTGGGGAGTTTGTACTCTTCTTGTCATTTTGAAATAGATTGTTTTAAATATTAGTTACTCCACCGTGCTAAACAACCAGAATTCATCCTCCACTGTACTGTCTGTTGGTGTTCCTTGATGAACTTTCTGTCACTCTCCTCCTTGCTCTTCCCAGTCTCTAGGGACAACTGTTCTGTTCTGCTCTCCTATGGGACTGACTATTTTAAAAGTATCCACAAGTGAGTGTGAACATGTGATATTTAATTTTTGTGTCTTGCTTATTTCATTTAACACTCTGACCTCCAGTTCCATCCATGTTGCTGCACCTTACAGGATTTCATTCTTTTAATGGTTCAGTAAATATTATATTTGTGTGTGTGTGTGTGTGTGTACCACATGTTTTCCATTCATTCATCCTTAATGGCTTCTAGGTTGATCACATATTTTAGCTATTGTGAAGAGTGCTTCAATAAACATGGAAGTTCAAGTATTGGGGGCATGACGACTTCATATACTTTGGCCAACTATTTGGTGGTATAATTGCTGAATCACATGGTAGTTCTATTTTTAGTTTTATAAAGAATCCCCATATGGTTTTTCATAATGGCTGTAGTAATTTACATTTTCACCAATAGTGTACAAAATTTACCCTTTCTCTGCATCCTTGTCAGCATTTTATTTTTTCAGGAAATTCATACTAACTGGGGTGATATGATATCTGTGGTTTGGCTTTGTTTCCTGATAATTAGTGAGGTTGAGCATTTCTGTACTTGCTGGTCATTTATGTCTTTAAGTGTTTATTGAGTTATTTAGCCCACTTATTATTTGTGATTTTTCATGTTCCTCATATTATTTTTCCAATTCTTTATGTATTCCAGATAGAATCCCTTATTTAATAGTTTGCAAGTATTTTTTTTTGTAAGTTGTCTCTCAATTATCTTGACTATATCCTTTATTGTTCAGAAGCTTCATAGTTCTACATAATCTCCATGTATCTATTGTTACGTTTGTGCCTTTGGTGTCTAATGTAATTTCCTATACTAAATCTTAAAGTGTTTATCTTATGTTTCCTTATACTAATTTCATTGTTTCAGATTTAACATTTAAGTGTTTGCACTTTGAGTTCAGTTTTTGTACCGTGACAGGAAGGATCTTGTTTCATAATTCTGCATGTGTACATCCAATTTTGCCAGCACCATTCATTGCAGAGATTATTTATTCTACTCTATACTGTATGTTTTTGGCCTTTTTAAAGTTATATATGTACAGCATACTTTTACTTCATTTATTTTAATGTGGTGCTGAGGATTGAACCTAGTGCCTCACACATGCTAGGCAAGCAAGCATTCTACCACCAAGCCACAACCCCAGCCCTGTTTTTGGCTTTGACATCCAAAATCAGTTGGCTGTTTAAAAGGAGATTAATTTCCAAGTTTTCAGTTCTGTTCCATTGACCTATGTGTTGTTTGTAATGCCTCCAGTGTTTTCATTTTATGGTATTTTTTGCTTTATTTTTTTGCTCAGGATTGCTTTGGTTATTTTGGGTCTTTTGTGGTTCATTATGAATTTTAGTATTGTGTTTTCTATTTCTGTGAAGGAAATCATGGACATTTTTATGAGAATTGCGTTGAACCTACAAATTCTTATCCATGAATACAGGATATCTTTCCATTTTTTTTTCTGTACTGTATATTTTTCCCTCAGTTTCTTAGTTTCGATTGTAGAGATTTTTACTTCCTTAATTTTTTCCAAAGTATTTTTATAACTGTTGTGAATGGGATTGCTTTCTTCATTTCTTTTCCAGGAAATTTATTACTGGTATATAAAAGTATGTTAATTTTTAAATGCTATAACTTTACAAAATTTATTGATTTTTAACAGCTTTTGATAGAGTATTTGGGTTTCTTTTTTAAATAAAATCATATCAAATAAGGATAACTTCTTTCTTTCCAATTTGGATGCCCTTTCTTTCTTTCTCTTGCCTACTTGCTCTTGCTAAGACCCCCAATATCATACTAAACAAGTGGTAAAAGTGGACATGTGTGTTTCATTCCAGGTCTTTGGGGAAAAACAAAGCATTTCCTTTTTCAGCATGACATTGGAGGGTTTTTTTTTTTTTTTTTGCGTATATGTCCTTTAGAATTTTGAGGTATGTTCATTCTATCCTCATTTAATTTTCAAAATTATTATACAAGTTAATGGGATTCAGTGTGATATTCCCATACATGGATTTGTTGTACATTGGTCATGTCCACCCACTCTTCTTCCATCCTCTATACCTTCCCTTTTGTCAGCTCCTTTCCTAATAATCTGTTGTAAGCTTTTAATCATGAAAGTATGTTGAATCTTATCCTTCTTTTTCTGCTTCTATTGAAATGATCATACAATTTTTGTTCTTTATTCTGTTAAAGTGTTGTATCGTCTTTATTAGTTTGCATATGTTGAACCATCCTTGCATCCATGGGCTGAATTCCACTTGATCATGATCTATGATCTTTTGGATATGCTGTTGAATTTGATTGGTTAGATGCAACCATTCTCAATACAATACTATTTTTTTTTTTTTTGGTACCAGGGATTGAACTTGGGGGCACTCAACCATGGAGCCACATCCCCAGCCCTATTTTGTATTTTATTTAGAGACAGGGTCTCACTGAGTTACTTAGGACCTTGCTGTTACTGAGGCTGGCTTCGAACTCATGATCCTCCTGCCTCAGCCCAAGCAGCTGAGATTACTTGTGTGCCACCATACCAGGCAGTTACACCTATTTTGTTGTTGTTGTTGTATCTTTGTCCGGTTATGATATGAGGGATATGCTGACTTTGTAGAAAGATATTGGCAAAGTTCTATTTCATTTTCTTAAAACTATTTAAAGAATTGTGTTTACTTGTCAATGAAGCATCAGGTCCTGCACTTACATAAATGGAAGAATTCAAGTTCCTGCTTCAATCTCATTACTCACTACTCACCTATTATCTTTTTTAGTTTTGGTAGTATATTTTTAGGAATTTGACTATTTCTTTTATGTTATCCAGTGTCCTAACATATAATTGTTCATAGAAGTTTCATGTGATTCTTTGTATTTCTGTAGTTTGTTATAATGTTCGTTTTCATCTGATGTTTTTCATTTGGGTCTTCTCTCTTTCAGTGAGTTACATGTTTATCAATTTCCTTTATCCCTTCAATAAAAGAACTTTTTTATTGGTCCTTATTTCAATTTTAATTTAACTCTGGTCTTATAATTTGGGGTTCTTTGTGGGATTTTTGTTTTGTTTTGTTTTCTTTTCATTTTGTTTTTGGTACTGTGGATTGAACTCAGGGGTACTCAGGCTGGCTTTAATCTCGAGATTCTCCTGTCTCAATCTTGAGCTGCTGCAATTATAGGTGTGTGCCTGGCTTGTTTTCTTTCTTATCAGAGTATCTTTGTTATATGTGGGTTCATCTTGACAAACATATATTCACAGAATTGGATTTCAGTTTATGTCCCTTCTTTTTTCCTCCCCCAGTCTACTTTCTCTACTGATATTTCTGTCACTCATATTTTTATTGGTTCTTTTCACTTCTATATGAAGATGAAATTCTCGGTGGCATATTTACATATGCGCATAACAGTTTTTAAAAATTCATTCCTCATTACCTCTCTTTTCCCATGCACCCAATCTGCCACTCATTCTTCTACATTATTGATCTGCCCTTCCCTTTCCATTATTTAATTTAGCTTCCAACATGAGAAAATATTTGACCATTGATTTTCTGAGATTGTCTTATTTCACTTATGATCTTCATTTCCATCCATTTACAAGAAAATGCCATATTTTTTTTTCTTTACAGCTGTGTAAAACTCCACTGTATGTATACTACTATTCCTTAATCCAGTCATCTATCGACAGGCACCTGGGTTGATTCTATAATTTGGCTGTTGTAAATTGTAAATGAACATTGAGGTGGCTGTATCACTATAGTATGCCAAATTTAGTTCTTTTGGGTAAACACCAATGTTTAGTCACCTTTGAACCTTTTCACAGTGAAAAGGACAATTAGAGCAGGAAAAGTTTATTTTGAGGCTCATGCTTTCAGAGGTCTCCATCCATAGAGCGCCAACTCCACTCCTTGGGGCCTGAGATAAGGCAGGACATTATGAGAGAAGGGTGTGGTGTAGGAAAACGGCTCAGAACATGGCAGGAAAGAAACTCTCCTCACTAGCACAAAATATAAATAGAAACCCCAAAGGCACAACCCCAATCATACTATCTACAGGTACCACGCACTTAATCCTTATCAGGGGATTAATTCACTAATTAGGTTAAAACTCTTATACCCCATTTGTTTTACCTGTAAACTGTGTTGCATTGTTTCACATATAAGCTTTTGGGGGATACCTCACATATAAATAATACACAAGGAGTGGGATAGTTGGGTCATAAGGTATTTCCATTCCTAGGGTTTTAAAGACTTTCCATACTGCTTTCCATAGTGGTTGTACTAGTCTGCAGTCCCACCGGCAATGAACAAGGGGAAATTTTTCATACATCCTTGCCAGCATTTATTGTTTGTTGTATTAGAAGGCAGTTTTGATATTTTTGCCTTATTAGTTGTTTTTAGTTACATATAACATTCATTCATTTTGATATTATTATATATTCATGGAATATAATTTACTCTATTTCAGCCCCCGTACTTCCTCTTTTCCCCTCTTTCTCCCTTCCCTCTACTGATCTATCTGCTATAGTATTTTTTTGTGTGTTGTTTTTAAATTCGTGTATCATAAATATATATGATGGTGTGTATATTCATATGTATATGTGAATATATATAAATATACCACAGCATACATATATACTGTTGGTTCTCTTAATGTTCTAATGTTTTCTTTGCTATGCAGAAGCTTTCTTATTTGATGGTGTCCCATATATACTGTGGTATATTCATATATGAATATAGGAAACTTAGTTCAGATTCATTGTTCTTCCCTTGTTCTTCCCTTATCTAGTCCTTTCTCCCTCCCCCTCAATCCTCTTCATCTAGTCCACTGATCTTTATTTTGATGGAAAATGAACCACCACCTTTTCCTTGTCTCTCCCCTCCCCGCTTTTTGAACTAACTTTCACATATCAAGAAAAACAACAACTTGATTTCTGGCTTATTTAACTTAGTATGATAGTCTCCAGTTCCATCCATACACATACAAATGGCAAAATTTCATTCTTATTTATGGCTGAGTAATCCTGCATTTTGTATACTATGCACCACATTTTCTTTACCCATTCATCTGTTGAAGGGCAATTCTGTTGGTTCCAGAGCTTAGCTATTATGTATTGTGCTGCTGTAAACATTAATGTTTGTGTTCTTCATCATTACCATTCTGACTGGAGCAGGATGAAATTTTAGTGAAGTTTTCATTTGTATTTTCTGATTGTTAGAGATAGCCAACAAATACATGAAAAATGTTTATATTCTTTTGAGAAGTACCTGTTTAGTTCTTTTGGAGTTAAGTTTTTTGAGTTCTTCATATATTCTGTATATTAATGTCCTATCAGAGAAGGAGCTGGCAAGATTTTCTCCCATTTTGTTGGTTCTCTTAAAGTTGTTATAGGTTTCCTTTGCTATGCAGAAGCTTTCTTAATTGATGGTGTCCCAATCATTGATTCTTGATTTTATCTCTTGAGTTTTAGAGGCCTTGTTTAGAAAGTGGGTGCCAATACCAATATGTTGACCCTGTATTTTCTTCTAGCAGTTACAAGATCTTGATCTAATTCCTACATTTTTGATTAATTTTTTATTTGACTTGTGTGAAGGGTGAGAAAGTGGGATCTAGTTGTTGGTACTTTTCTAAGTTCTTGAGGTGAGGATTAGACTGAGAACTTTCTATATTTTGGTGTAAGTATATATTTATTGCCATCATATTTCTTCTCTGTACTGTTTTTTGTTGTATCCTACAGCTTTTGATATGATATGCCATTTGTTTCTAGGATTTTTAAAATTTCTTTAATTACACATTAGTTAGTCATTTAGGACTATGCTATTAAATTTCTACATATTTGCATGCTTTCGATTCTTCTTGTTGATTTGTACTCTCTATTATGGCCTGAGAAGATACATGGCATGATTTCACTATTTACAGATTTATTGAGATGTGATATTTGTTCTAAAATATGATCTATCCAGGAGAATATTCCATGTGCTGATGAGAAGGATGTATTTTCTTAAGTTATAATGTCTGTTAGGTTCATTGCTTCATAGTATTGTTCAACTCAGATGTTTCTTTGTTGATTTTTCTATCTGAATGGTATGTCCATTAAGGAAAGTTGTATGTTGAAAACTGCAAGTTTCCAATGCAATAATACTATCTGTCTCTTTAGCTAATATTTGATTGTTATGTATATGTATACACACACATACATAAAATCAGTTGTCCCACTTTGGGGGTATATTTATTTACAATTGTTATCTTTTCTCTGAATTGATCCTTTTATCAATATATAATGACCTGCTTTTTATCTTTTTACATTTTTTTTTTGGTTTAAAGTCTGCTTTATCTGAAATGAGCATAGCAAATCCTGTTCACTTTTTACTTCCATTTATATCATAGATTTTTTCCTATTCTAATACTTCATTTTTAGTGTAATTGTATCTTTACCAGTAAAGTGACTTTCTTTTGGCAGACGATAATAAGGTTTTATATTTTTATCTATTTAAGCCAGTCTTTGTCATTTAGATTGATAAACTTGATCTATTTACATTCAGGGTTATTATAGGTTGTAACTTATAGATATGAATTTCCTGTCATTTTATTAATTGTATTCTGTTTGACTGGTATATTTTTTCTTCCTTTGCATTGCTGTTATTTTTTGTGATTTGGCAGTTTTCTGTCTCAAGATTTGATTTTCTTCTGTTTTCTTTTGTGTGTCTGTTCATCTATTGAGTGTTCATGTATTTTCATGATCTTTTTGTTTCTAGTGTAGGACTTTTGAGGATTTCTTACAGGGCTGGTTTGGAGGTGATGGTTTCCCTCTATCTGGAAAAGACTTCCTTCATTTTTGTTGTTTTTTTTTTTTCTTTCAGTACTTTGAATGTATCCTCTTTCTCTTCTGACAAATCTGCTGTAAGTCTAATGGTCATTTTCTTATATGTGATTTGATGCTTTTTTTCTTGCTGTTTTTAGTGTGTTTTCTTATACTTTTGAAATTTTGACTTAAGTTTTTTATGTGTGGATGTCCATATATCCCTTTGAAGATTTAAAAGTTTTCAGCTATTTCATGAAATAGGATTTCAATGCCTTTTCCCTTTTATTCACCTCTTGGATTTACCATAAAATGAATACTTGTTTGCTTAACTGTGTTCCATACATCCTGTAGACTTTTCATCTTCTTTTTTCCTCCCCCTTCTTCCTTGTACTTGGTTAATTCAAGAGACTCGATATCAAGTTCAGAAATTACTTTTTTCTGCCAGTTCTAGCCTGTTGTGAAAGCCCTATATTTTGTTTTTCATTAATTTCAGTTTTTCACCCCAAGATTTTACTTACTGACTTTATTTACAACTGGTATTTTTTTAATGTGAATCAACGAAATTAAAAAAAAAAACATTGAAAAAATTGATAAAACTAAAAGTTGGTTCTTTGAAAAAATAAATAAGATTGACAGACCCTTAGCCATGCTAACGAAGAGAAGAAGAGAGAAAACTCAAATTACTAACATACGGGATGAAAAAGGCAATATCACAACAGACACTACAGAAATACAGAAGATAATTAGAAAGTATTTTGAAACCCTATATTCTAATAAAATAGAAGACAGTGAAGACATCGATAAATTTCTTAAGTCATATGAGCTGCCCAGATTGAGTCAGGAAGACACACACAATTTAAACAGACCAATAACAAAGGAAGAAATAGAAGAAGCCATCAAAAGACTACCAACCAAAAAAAGCCCTGGACCAGATGGGTATACAGCGGAGTTTTACAAAACCTTCAAAGAAGAATTAATACCAATACTTTTCAAGCTATTTCAAGAAATAGAA
>NW_026000026.1:82972786-83076821 GCF_001458135.2 Marmota marmota marmota
GGAAAGCTGGGAATGGAACCACCATTTGACCCAGCTATCGCCCTACTCGGTCTATTCCCTGAGGACCTTAAAAGAGCATACTATAGGGATACTGCGACATCGATGTTCATAGCAGCACAATTCACAATAGCTAGACTTTGGAATCAACCTAGATGCCCTTCAATAGATGAATGGATTAAAAAACTGTGGCATTTATACACAATGGAGTATTACTCAGCACTAAAAAACGACAAAATCATGGATTTTGCAGGGAAATGGATGGCATTAGAGCATATTATGCTAAGTGAAGCTAGCCAATCCTTAAAAAACAAATGCCAAATGTCTTCTTTGATATAAAGAGAGCAACTAAGATCAGAACGGGGAAGAAGAGCATGAGGAAAAGATTAACATTAAACAGAGACGAGTTGGGGGAGAGAAAGGGAGAGAGAAGGGAAACTGTATGGAAACGGAATTAGACCCTCATTGTTACACAAAATTACATATAAGAGTTTGTGAGGGGAAAGGGGAAAAAAAAAGGGAGAGAATTAAACAACAGCAGATGGGGTAGAGAGGGAAGATGAGAGGGAAGGGGAGGGGGGATAGTAGGGGATAGGAAAGGTAGCAGAATACAACAGTCACTAATATGCCATTATGTAAAAATGTGGATGTGTAACCGATGTGATTCTGCAACTTGTATTTGGGGTAAAAAATGGGAGTTCATAACCCACTTGAATCAAATGTATGGAAGATGATAAAAAAAAATGAAGTTCTACTTCCACAGACTAACAGATTTGTAAGTTTTAAATAATAATAATAATAATTATTTAATCAAGCATTAACTTGGGAGAATTGTTTTCAATGTATGAATTATTTGTTTGGCTTTCTATTGCAAGGTTAATTCAGTAAATCCTTTGGCCTTATTGTAGCTGTTAGAAAATGAAAATATGTTTGAATTCTCTTTTTTTTATGACTTACTATAAGAAAACTATGTCAGTAAATATATTTTTTGTCACCAACTTTCCTAAAATCAGATGCTTTTATTTAGAAATTATAGTCTTAACACTGGAAAATTATATATAAACTAATTAATTAATAAAAAGATCCAAATCTAGGAAAAAAAAAAACTCAAAGAATCTACATTTTCTTATATCTCAATGAGATTCCTTGATTTTTCAGGCTTTCAAAGATTTCTTTCAAACTTAGTTCTATTTCTGGAGAATTATTTGTTCCTTTGGAGGTGTGATGTTTTCTTTCATATTTCTTGTATCCTTATACTGATGTCTATGCATCTTGTGAATCTTGTGCAAAATTTGCCCCTTCCAGTTTTAATAGCTTTGGTAGATAAAAAAGAATTAGATCAGTTTGATAGATGCTCTGGGTTTGCTTATAGAAGGTGGTGCCAGAGGTTGGGGTCACTGTTGGCCACATTCTTGGGAAGTTTCACCCATTTCCTGAAGTCCCCAATTTCCTGGTGGACAGTATGAAACTGGGAACCATGTACCAGTAACTGGAGAGGAGACTTTCCCATTTCCTTCCAGGCAAGCACGGATGGGATTTAGGATTATAGCTAGGCAGGTGCTAGGCTTGAAGTTGCAGGAAGCTAAACAGGCTGTCTTCTGCCCAGGGAAGCATGGGCCCAACACTTCTGGAAGAGTCAGAGGTCTGGAATCTTGCCACAAGGCCAAGATGGCAACTTATCATTTTTTATAGATTCTTGTCTGTCAGGCATAAAATTTGAACCACAGTTATCCTCTATATGTATTCTATCCTTTTCTATTAATTGGAGGACCTTCAATTTTTATCTTAGCATACACCTTATAAGAAAATGACTAACTTCTATGCTTATTGTAGACAGAATTGACCAATGAAAAGTCAATAGAAAGGATATGTGTAACTTGATAATTTTAATAGATCCTCCAAAATAGGAGGAATTTTAATCAGTTTGCTTTACTAATAGTAATTTAGAAGAAAAAGCTTGAGAATCAGTGTTGTAGGTAATTCAACTCTACAAGTCCAAAGAATTTTATAGCCCTATCTGAGATATACAATTTATGCTTATTTTTTTCTCTATCAATCATTTTCTTTGTATAGGCCTAGTTTGTAATATATTTTTCTCATTAAGGAGAATGTGCACATCCATTTATTGAGAGTAGTGTAAGGCATTGTTTTGTATACATTTAAATATTTAAATTTCACAGCAGATAATTTAGCACGAGAATATATAATAAAAAAAGAACTTTAGAAAAAGTTTAGAAAAGGAAAAAATTGACCACAGAAGTAAGTGAACTGTTGGAGATTTCATATTTGTAAACATTAAAGTTACATATTACTTGAATAAAAATGAAAATGTTTACTTAAAATATTTTTATTTTTCCAAAGGAAAATAAAATACTCTTAAAATGATTCAACTCAGAAAACTTATTCAAAAGTGGTAAATATTTTCAATCACAATAATCCATTGAAAATGAATATGCTATGAAACTTCTTTTCAAGTTTTTATGAGCATTATAACACAATAAACAAACACTGCATTATAGAATAAAACATGCAATCCTTTCCAGAAATATATTTATAAACATACTTGATGCCTTATTTAATCAACTGTCACAAAGACTATTTTGCAAAACTTTTCTCTATTCTGTGTTGTATATCATGTGTTCAATTGAATTCCTAAAATAGTATAATTTCATCAATAAGCATATAAATTTAAAACTGTTATTGCTAGTTTATAGAAGTTCAACATAGAAAAGTTAATTATTATTTCCAAGAAGTTTTAGCAAAACAGAGCTAACATGTAAATTGATTCCAAAACAATTTTTACAAGTCAGAATTTAGATTACACAATTCCAGAAATTGTCTATTGTTGACAAATTGCAGGATTTACTTGTGTTGGTTCAGACTTAGTTTACATCTCTTTCTTGGCTTGTTTTGTGTCCTTGGGCAAAATATTTAGCCCTTTTAAGTTTAACATCTATAAAATAGGAACCCAGTTTCTACCTCATTAGATTGTAGGCAATATTTAACGTGATATATATATTCACAGGCACTTCAACATACCAGTAAATGGTAAAAGGTTTGTTAATATTTTATTAATTGAACTTTACTTCTGAATGAATTGGGGTTTTTTGTTTTTAATTTCACCTTACATATTCATGATTAAGGGTTAAAGGCTATAAGCTCCAGGAAAAGTAGGTAATTTGCTGAATATGCTATCTCTTGTTTATTTTAGCTCATGCAAAGAGAAAGGCAGAAACTACTTTTTCATAAGTTTTGATATTCATGTATGTAGGAATGTAGTCACTAGTTTCTAAGATATGAAGCTGTTAAGTAAATGTTAAAAGAATTAAATTACAATCTCACTAGAAATCTTAAAATTATTATCTGATACTCCCAAAGGATATTAGTGGTTTAATAAATAAAGTTGTATTTGTGCCCCTAACTTGGCTGAGGATTTTTCAATGTGATTTTTTAAGGGCTCTAAACTATTATCTTTTTTGATGTCTGTACACAAAAACAGTGAGCTATGTAGGTTTTTTAAAAAGCAAATGTTTCAAGATTAAGAAGACATTTCTTTAACAACTATGATAGAAACTTGATAGAAAATTGGAACCTATACACATAAAATTTTAATTTTTACATGATAAAATGCATTTATTATTGACACATTTGCATAAGTGCACAAGATATAAATATGACTGGCTGATTTTATGTCCTGATACATGCCTTCAACCTCAGTTACTCAGGAGGCATAGTCAAGAGAATCACAAGTTTGAGGCCAGACTGGACAACTTAGTGAGAACATGTCTCAAAAAATTAAAAGGGACTAGGGATTTTGCTGAGTGTTGATGCATACTTGTTCAAACCCCAGTAGCAAATACATGGCAAAGAACTAACCAAGAAAAATATTTTGCTAAACAGATCAAGCAAAATGCATTTTGTTCTTGTTAATGTTTTGACTCCCAAGCCCCAATAGGCATAGGATGTTATTCATGGGAAGCTATTCACAGTATGATAAAAGCAAATGATGTCCAATTATGAAGATAGGGTCAAACATTCTTAAGAAATTCAAAATAAAATCACAATGAGATTACTTTTTTGTAGCCAGGTAACAAAAGGAATGTCTAATGATACAGCTTGGAGAAGAAGTGAGGAAATGGGCCCTTTCATACTCACTGGTGAAATAGGACATTTTGAGAGGAATAAGATGTGGATCATAATTTAAATATTCACAACCTTCGGCCTAGGAATTTCATTTCTAGGAATATTCCATACAAAGAACCTAAAACAAATCCGATTTTTTCATAGTCTGTCATGCTACTGCAAGAGAAGAAGCTCTAAAAAGAGGATGAGCTGATTCCAGTTATATTATTAAAATCATTGTAGCTATAAATAGTTTACAATGTATGTCAGGTGAAGATAGAAAGTTCCTAAACAAGATTCCATTGGCAGGTGCAGAGGGATAAGGAACACCCCACTAGAGAGAACTTAAAGATGCGGGAGTGTTTAACATTTATGTGGTAACTACTTGTACTGTTGACTTTTTTTTTCAAAGGCATCTATTACTTCCATATACTTTTTAAAAGAATGAAAACCATCTGTTATATTAAATCGGAAAAACAGTATCCTATAATTTTATTTTGAAATGATTTTTATTCTTTTCAGCAGCAAGCAAATTTAGAAAGTGATTAATCTCAATCCAAGTTACCATGAAGGCAAATTTACTATTCTGAATTCACACAGTACCCTAAAAATAGAAACAAATATTAATTATTAGATTCAACATTAAACTTTTTTTCAAGGAATATAAATCTTACCAAATGAAATACATATTATTTCCTTGGTCTGAGCCTGAATTTGTGTCATTTCTCTTCAGAGAAAGAGCTGAGATCTTTTGAAAATGTAGTAAAGACTTATAGAACATTTTCCTGTGGTCCTAAGTTGATGGTTAATTTCTTAAAATCTTTATTGCTCTCAATCTAGAGTTTGAATTATTTCTCCCCAAAAGACATTTTTATGGCAAATTCATATAAGCCACGGAATTGGTTTTTCTGAAACTGTTCTTGCTTAGTTACTATGCAACCTGTTATGTTTTCACTTGCAATATTCAAATTTTATATTTTCAATATTTTGACATAAGAGCAGTAATATACAAAATTCAAACATTAATTAAGCAAGCACTACCTTTGAACTTAATATATTTACTAATCTATGCCAGTGCAAAGCAGTACAATATGATCATAAGATCAAGATTTTAAAAGTTCCAAGTCAAAACATTGAAGAAATTTTCCAATGATTCTTTTTGAAGGTTTTTATTGCAAAGAAATAATTTAAACTTTTAGATAAGCTGAAAGTGTAATACTCAATGTTACTCCTTCATGTTTGTAGCTCAGCCTAATTGTCTTGCCCTAAGGCGGTTACCCATCTTTTCTGTGGTTTCAGAGAGATGAAAAATGGAGCTGAATTCCATTTCCTTTCTCTTCATTCTACTTGTCTTATTTGCTTGGGACTCCTTTTGAAGCTATGAAGGAATTGAGAATTTGGCCTTTTATTTCTGTAAGGATAGTTAATCCCTCTTAAATAAATTCCTCTGATCAACCGGCTTCTAATTAGAATTAGACCTTTCTTCCTGCTGCAGAACTTTTCCATGGGACTTTGAAAATCTTGTGAATATTATACACTAAGAATAAACACACTATGTTGATGTAATTGGCATTACAAAATAGCTTTCCCAATTAACGTTATTTTCCTCAATTCTGAAAAGTAGCCCTTCCCTTTAATGAGATATTTTAAAATACATTGCAGAAAATATCAACATCATTTTCTTCTATGCCTCCCCTATATAAATGAAACCTCATCTCTAAAAAGGGACAGCTTTATCATCCCAGTAGGAAATAGCAATAGTGTGACATTTGATTGAAATGTTTATTAGATGTGACCAAAATTATATTGTAGAAGTTTATATGATAAAATACATTATAGATGGGGAACAGTTGTGTGGTTATGTAACAAGAGTTTATAATGATTTTCTTTTACTCATGTTGTTGATACCTGATGAAAGATACTCCATCTTCATTCTAATCCTGCATCTGCTGATGTCTTAACTAGCTATATGTCATCTATATATGGTCATATTTTATACCCAATTTTTTCAACATGTTTATTAAGCAGGCATAGTGTATTTCAGTTAATGGTATTTTTTCCCTCTGTGAGTATAATATCCATTTGTCTGTCTTTATATATACCACCCCATTATCACTTTATGCATCTCAACAATTAGTTTATGATAAAATTACTTAAAGAGTCTGTAAACTCCTTAAGGATGTGGCTTTTTACATTTGAACATCAGCCACTGTAACATAGTACCCAGGCAATTTAATATATTCTTATTGATCCGAATGAATTACAATTATTAATTGCCAAAGACCTTTTGTTTATACACTATCCATTGCCTCTCCTTTCTTGCCAATAGTACTCTGCTTTTGTTTGGACACAATGTTCCCAGTCTCAGACTCCAGGCCACTTATTCTGGCATCATTGGTAATAATTGTAAGAGTAGGACTGGACCCATTTCTTGTCAGTGAGATATAAGGGGAAGTCTCCTGGAGGAGTGCATCTGGGAAAGAATCAAGTTCAGAGAAAAACAAAGAGGTCACTTCTGAGTTCTCTCTTCCTTCTTGATATGCTATCATGAAAGGAGGTTCTTAAAGGTGCAGTGTCCATCTTGTGATTATTGAGAGTAGACATTACTGCAATAAAAGCTGTAAAATATTGGGGTCCTTATCTTCATTGTACAACAAACCTAAAGACTATCTGCCTCTGAGTGTCTCAACAGAAATTACTGTTTTTTTGTGTGTGTGTGTGCAACATAGTGTATTCTCTCTGAAAATGAGAATTATTATCTCTACCAGCCTGTTTGACTCTCTCCTGATACCACAGAGACACTTCATACTCATTGTATACCAGTGCCCACCCTTCCCACATGAGCCTGACACTATTACATTCACTGCAGCAAAGAGATTGAACAGCATCATAGATCTCACCATCAAAAATCCATATCAACTTCTCAACATTTTGCTTCTTGAATTGCTCTTGAATGTGATTTTGTTTTGCACTTCAGCTGCCACTACTGTTTAGATGATCATAATCGTCTTTATTTTTTTCCAAGTCATGTCTCACATGGGTCATTTTCTCTCTGCCTGAAATGCAGTTTCATTTTTTGAAGAGTTGATCAGTAAAGGCTTCTGAAGGTGGGAAGATCTTTGATTATTAAATCCTTGTTATCTAAATAAGATTTTCTGTTTTGTCTCAACTATTTTTATTTTTGTCTTTCTAGGTGTTTGGATGCTTTATTGGCACAAAATTGTTCATCACTGAATATTTGCTCTTACTCTTGAGTTTGATAATCTGTCTTCTTTTTTGGTAATTAAGGAAAATATGTAAATTTTTATGGTAATCACCAAAAAAGAAGACACATATTTTCCTTAATTTTTTCCCCAAAGGATCAACTTAACTTTTTATTTTTTTTCTTATGTCTGTTATCTTTTGTTTCTTGTAGTGAAAAGTTTGGATTATTAGATTAAGATCTTTCCTTGGGGCTGAAGCTGTAGCTCAATGGTAGAGCACTTGCCTAGCATTGGTGAGGCACTGGGTTCTATACTCAGCACCACATAAAAATAAGTAAATAAAGTTAAGGAAAGATTTTTTAAAAAATCTTTCCTTATGTTATTCAGTAACAAAAATATAATATATATAAACTCATCACTAGTATGTGTTAAGATTTTCAGTTTCTCATAAATTTAATAAAATTATATTCATTTATCTTTTTGAAAGCTTCAAGGAAAAACTCACATTTAAAATCCATCCAGAAACATCCTTATTGTGCATAGCAAGTAACACAGAGAAACATTCTCAAATGCATAACTATTTTCTAGAAAATGATATAAACCTAAATATTTTAAGAATAAAGAAGGGCCTATACCAATAAGGTTCAAAAGACACCTCTTCAATGACAAATTTTTGAGCAGCTGTTTCAGCACTTGAAAAGTCCACTGTCAGGTTTGAGGTTTCATTTGAAAGACAGAAATTAGAAAAACTCGGGGCTGGGATGTGGCTCAAGCGGTAGCGCGCTCGCCTGGCATGCGTGCGGCCCGGGTTCGATCCTCAGCACCACATACAAACAAAGATGTTGTGTCCGCCAAATACTAAAAAGAAAAATAAATATTAAAAAATTCTCTCTCTCTCTACCTCTATCTCTCTCACTCTCTCTTTAAAAAAAAAAAAAAAAAAATTAGAAAAACTCTTACACGTGTAGTTATGATTTATTATAGTGAAAAAAAAAAACATGAAAACCAGTCAAGTTAAAAGGAATGGAGAATGGACAGGAATAAAAGCTTTCAAACTTCCAGGAGTCCTTTTCTAGTGGAGTGGCATAGATAGTACTGTCTCTCTCTGCAGTGACATATGGCAACATCTGTAGTGTTACCAACCAGAGCAGATCACCTGATCCTTGGGGTCTAGGGTTTTTTTTTGAGGGTACATTACAGATGCATGAAGATCCCCTGTGATTGACTTTACCAAGGCTTTTTCCACCCCCTAGAGGTCACACTGATGCAGTGTCCCCAGAATCCCAGGTACCCAAATGTACTTACAAGGCAGGACATTTCCAGGATCTAGAGGTTATCTTCCTGGTGCCACTCAAGGGTCTGACTCCTTCAGAATATGCAGGGTTTGAATACTCCAAAGCTGCTGAGTTAAGACTTTTCTCTCATTAGTTGTGAGGAAGTTGTGAGGAAGTCATTTTCATTTTAGGAAAGTAAACATACTACAAATCATCTGTGGTACATCTGAAACCAGGCACACATTGCACAACTAAGTTCCTTGTGTTTTTAGCATTTCTTCTATGTATCATTTTATATCTTAAAATTCTTTCAAGGTCACATTACCTTGATTCTCTTAAATTTGATATATAGAATTTATCAATATTCAGTTTTAAGTAATTTTAAAATTTCTATAGTGTTTTTGACTTAGACATTTTAAAACACACTGTTGAATTTTGAAATGCATAGAAATTAAAAATTGTTAGGGTTATTACAATAAAGACTTCAGCAATCAAATTATTATTTCTTAGATAATGATCTATCTTTCCATAAATTCTAATTTTACTGCTTTTCTTATTGCTGTTCCAGTTTCACTACACTGTATCTTAGCATTAATTACTGCTTATTTATCTTTGTGGAACAGTGAGATCCCTGAATCTGAGAATTGCAATAACATCCCAGCTAGGACTTTATGTAAATATTTTATCACACATTCTCATTCCTTCCTTCCTTGAACTAAATGTTAATGTTTGGCCTTCATATTTTGTTTCAATTCTGCTTTTATTTTTTAGATATTTAATGAGATGCATTAACATGACAAACTCTCCCATTTAAAGTTTAGGAGTCAGTGGACCATCTATTCATAGATATTTAAGCATTACCACGGTTCTTCTTAACCATGAATCATTTTTATCAAATTGTTTTTGATATTATTTTTAGCAGATAACATTTTAACTGTGATATGCCTGGATGTGGATCTTCTTAAATTGATCCCACTTGGAGTTCACTGGGCTCTTAATATGTACAGAATGAGGGTTTCTTTTTTTTGAAATCAGATTTGGGGAATTTTTAAGCCACTATTTCTTCAAAAAATGTTTTTCTTCCCTCTGGCACTCCCATATTTGTTACACTCTGCATTACCGCACATTTCTCAAATCCCTGTCATTCTTTTTTCTTACTTTTCTTTCTTGCTGTTCTTCCAGTTGTACACTTTCTTTTTAAATCACTGATTCTTTTGCAGCTCATATCGACTACTGAATCTCTCTTGTTAAATTTTCATTTAACTTTGAAACTATAAATTTTTCACTTATTTTTATGCCTGACTTTTTAGGAGTTGCCCCTGGTTAAAACACTGTACTCTTCAATGTTTGGTTGGAGGTTGTGTTTAAAAATCTCATGCCAGTGACACTTCCTTCCTGTGTTGATAGGGCAAATGTCAAAGCCACATGTGCTGCTTTGTGTGCATCCAGTCTAACATATATGCATAGACTTTGTGACCTCAGGAGGACTCTTCTTGGCTATCTTTATTCCTGTTAGTCTCCATGAGAGACCCTTTGTCGGTGTGGGCAATATAGCCCCTGGTTTTCTCAGTTTGCCTCCCCAAGTTCAGAACATCTGTCCCATAGGGAGCTGGCATACAGCAGTTAGAAGAATTGCATTCCTATCCCACCATGCTTGAGCTAGATCTTCTATACCAGATAGTGGTCATGTGGGAGACAGGGACATTCCTTGGCTGTGGCTGTCAGGAATAGATCTTCTGCAACAATAGGATGAGGATATGTGAGAAAGGCAAGTTTACCTGTCAGTAAACTTGGACCCCTAAGCTGGGGACTTAGGGAGAGAAGAAGCCTGTCTTCTTGGCTACTCTACCTAGAGTAGAGTGGTCTTAAAGTAGATTTGAGGAATTCTTTAGTGGGGATTTTGAATGTTCCCCAAGGGTCCATGTGTTAAAGCATTGGTCCCTAGCTCCAGCACTACTGGGAGGTGGTGAAACCTTTAGGATGTGTGGCCTCCTACAATGAAGTTGAGTCACTGGGGGCATGCCCTTGAGAGGGATATGGAGACCTTGGCCCCATTCTGTCTCTTTGTGCTTCTTGGATGTTAAGTGGCTTCCTCAGCCACACACTCCTGCCATGATGTATGACCTTACCACAGCCCCCAAAGCAACAGACCAGCTGACCATGTAATCAGGGACTAAAACTTCCAAAACTGTGAAACAAAATCTTTCCCTCTTTTAAACTACTATTGTTTAGTGACTAACAGCCTACTAACACAGGGAGTGAAAGGAGAGTGTAGTTATAACTCAAATACAAAAGAATTGTATTGTATTTAATTTAAAAAATTAGTTAGCAGTGATAGACACTATTATTCAAACAACCACTAATTTCACTATTTCCACAGTCTCCCTTCCAGTCTTTCCCAAATTATTTCATCTCTTTTTTCAGGTACCCATTTCCTTGTCTTTCTGCTATACAATCTACAGAATTTTTTCAGATTTATATTCCAATTTATTGATTTTTCTATTAAATTAGTATTTTATACAGAAAGGTGTTATGAATATTATGGTTTGTTGATCATTTAATATTTTGCATACATTCATATTATATTGCATATCTTATATATACAGCTTGTAAATTCTTGCTGTTTTTACTACTCTTATGAATAACATCTTGCTTCTCATGTGTATTTAACTTTTTAAAATTGTGAGTTCATTGGGTGCTGGGGATGTGGCTCAAGTGGTAGCGTGCTCGCCTGGCGTGCGTGCGGCCCGGGTTCGATCCTCAGCACCACATACAAATAAAATTGTGAGTTCATATTTAGCTAGATTTATTGTTTCAAAGAATTTCAAAGGACCAGATTTGGGGTTGTTTCCTATGGAGACGTACTTATTTTTGCCAATCATTAGCTAGTGCTAATCTGAGATGTTAGTTTTTTAAAGGCTTAAACATTTTAAATAAAGATACTCAATTCTTAAAAGGGAAATAAGAAGAAAGGTAGAAGGTAAACTATTTTTGTCAAAATCCTATGGAAGAAATGAAAGTTATTTATAAATCCAAATTTTTCTCTAAATATCTGTATTCTAGTCTATCAAGTTGTCAACAGTAATATAATTACCAGAAATGTTTTCACAATGGAGTGGCTTATTTACTAGGATGACCCATTAGTTATTTAGAAATGGGGCGAAAATTGGGGTCCCTCTGTATCCACTTCAGTGCTTTCCTGTCTCTAGTATCACAATTTACTATCTTCATGCAGGTGGAAGATTTCAAGACTACAGTACTTAAAAGTTATTTTACACTCTGGGGAAGCTTACACTTGAAATAGATTGGGACTCTACTTTTGATCCTGGTTGCATAAAGAAACTATTTTAACCATGTCATTCTTAGAAAAATTTTAATGAAGTCTCATGTTAGTTGTCTCCTTATTTTCAACCTACATCTTTCTTTCCAATATTCTCCCCTTATAACCTTGCTTTGAAAGTAAAGTTTCTAAATATAGTTTTCTCATATTAGACTTAAGCACCATAAACATACATTGGAAAAAAGATAGCCTCTCAACAAATGGCACTGGGAAAACTGGAAATCCATATGTAGTAGAATGAAATTGAATCCCTTTTCATCCTGTATAAAACTCAAAAGTAAATCAAGGACCTAGGCATTAGGCCAGAGACCCTATGCCCATGAGAAGAAAAAGTAAGCCAAACCCTACATCATGTTGGCTCATGAACCAACTTTCTCAAGAAGAATCCTAAACTGCAAGAAGTACAATCAAGAATCAATAAATGGGATTATATCAAAATAAAAACTTTTTTACTGTGAAGGAAATAATCAAGAACATGAACAGAGAACCTACAGAATTGGAGAAAATCTTTACTACCTAAACCTCAGAGCATTAATCTCCGGGTTATTTTAAAAAAACTCAAAATATTTGACAAATAACTCAAATAAATGGGCAAAAGAACTGAACAGGCACTTCACAAAAAAAAGAAATATGGTCAAATTATATGAAAAAATGCTTACTTAACATCTCTAGCAAGTAGAGAAATGCAAATTAAAACTACACTAAGATTCCATCTTACTGTATTCAGAATGGAAATTATAAAAAATACAAGTAACAATGTTGGCAAGGATGTGGGAAGAAAGTTACTCATACATTGTTGACAGGGCTGCAAATTGGTGCAACAACTATGGAAAGTAGTATGGATATTCCTCAAAAACTTGAAATGGAACTACCATTTAGCCCAGTTATCCCATTTCTTGTCTATACCCAATGGACTGAAAATCAGTATACTACAGTGATGCAGCCATGTCAATGTTTATCGTAACTCAATTCACGAAAACCAATTTAGGTGTTCCCCAACAGATGAATGGATAGAGAAAATGTGATGAGTATTACGCAGCTATAAAGAAGAATGAAATTATGGCATTTGCCAGTAAATAGCATGATAGTCTCCCACTCCATCTAAGTGAAATAAGCTAATCCTCAAAAACCAAAGGATGAATTTTCTGATATGTGGATGCGAACCCACAACAAGTGGGGGTGGGGAGAATAGAAGTCCATTGGATTACATAAAGGGGATGAAAGAAAGGGAGGGAATGGAAAGGACAGTAGAATTAATCAGGCTTAACTTTTCTAGCCTTGTATTTGAATACATGACCAGAGTAACTCCACATCATGTACAACCACAAGAATGAGATCCTAGTTAGTGAGTTTTACCCTACCTATGTATAATGTGCCAAAAGACATTCTACTATCATTTTTTTAAAAAAATTCTTTTTATTTATACATGTTATAACCTACTAAGTGGATAACATTGATCTCACACTTGTATAACTGAAAGATTAAGTGGTGAACCCACAGAATACCTATTGACATAACAAGCAGAGCATGGTGTCACCAGGTATTTCTGAAACAGTATATTGACTCAATTTGAAGGGCAGGAGCTACCCATACATTTTTACAAAGCTTGACGTGTAATATTCAAACACAGGAGTTTCTTTGTGAAAATAGAATACACTTAACCAGAACATTGATATGCTGATCTTAAGGACAAACTGCATATACATGACGGTGGTACCATAAGCTTATAATGAAGCTGAAAACTTCTATCATCTAATGAGAGCTTTCATAAAACAGAATAATGCACTACTCGTGGATGCTACTGCAAACAAACCTACTGAAGTGTAGGTCAAAACTATACCAGAATTGGGGCTGGGGATGTGGCTCAAGCGGTAGCGCACTCGCCTGGCATGCGTGCGGCCCGAGTTCGATCCTCAGCACCACATACAAAGATGTTATGTCCGCCAATAACTAAAAAATAAACATTAAAAATTCTCTCTCTCTAAAAAAAAAATTATACCAGAATTGTGTGTGTGTGTATAATACTTGATAATGCTAATAAGTGACTTTGGTTTATGCATTTACTATGATAGCTAAAAATTAATCTAAAATTTTAAGTATATCAGATGAAAATAAATTGTACATATGAGATAGTATTTCCCAAAACACTTATTTCTTCCTCATGGTGAAAACATTAAAAAATCCTATCTTCTAGTTGTTTTAAAATATACTGTAAGTACATTATTGTTATCTATGAGTTGCCATATAATGATCCAAGCACTCAGCTCAGCATGGTGCATACATGCAGTCCCAGTGGCACAGGAGAGTAAGTTCAAATCCAGCTTGGGCAACCTAGCAAGACCATGCGGCTCAGTGGTGAATGCCCTTGGATTCAACTACCACGGTACAACCCCCTCAAAAAAAAAAAAAAAATCAATTAAACTAAATGGCATTGTAAATCTGTACACACCTAATGTTGGAGCCCCCAGCTTCATAAAAGAAATTATTATATCTAAAGGGAGAGATAGGTTCCCCTTAAGTAATAGTGGGAAATACCCCACTTTTGAAACAGATCTATGAAATAAAAAATTAATATTACAGTCTACTTAATTTATGGTAATTTAACATTTAGAGAATATTCCATATAATACAGAATACACATTCTTTTCATCAATGCATGGAATTTTCCCTAGAATAAACTGCATAATCAGGCCACAAAATTATATTCTGTCTTTTCCAATCAAAATGAGTTCAACAAAAGAAATTTTAGAAGTTACAGAACTACATGGAGACTCAAAGTTTTTAATGAACAAGTCAATAAAATCAAGTGGGAAACTGAATAAATTTCAAAAGTTGCTCAAATTAAAATGGAAACAGAACATCTTAAATTTAATGGGAAACTTCAAAAGTAGTGGAAAGAGGGAAATATATAGCAATAAGTACCTATGTCAAGAATGATTTCAAATAATCAACCTAACATGTCTCAAGGAAGAAAATTAGAATAAATAACAAAGATCAGAGAAGGAATTAATGAAATACAGACTAAAAACAATATCAATTCTTTGATTTCTTGTAGAGAAAATGACAGAGTTGAAAACAGACATTATAACCAATACCACAAATACAAAGGGTATTATGAAAAACTAGGATAAAAAATGGGAAATCATTGAAGAAATGGACAAGTTTCAGATACATAAGACCTCCCAAATTGATAATGTTAAACATGAATAACCAATTACAGATTGAATCAATAACTTTTATAAAAATGGCTTCCAACAAAGTCAACCTCAGGACAAGATGATCTCAGTAAGTTTGTTAAAACTCTTAACAAGTTAATACCACTTATTCACAAACTATTCCATAAAAGTGAAGGAGCCATTTCAAACTAAGCCCTGGGGTCAGCATTACTCCATTACCAAAACTAGACAGGGACACAGCAAAAAAGTATAGAGTTATGTCCCTGATGAGCATTGATGAACAAATTTTTCAGGAAACAGGGAATTGAATTCAGCAGCCCATTACAAAGGCATTCACTTTGATCAAGTTGGTTTCACCCCAAAGATGCAAAGATGGTTTGATGTGTGCAAACTGATAAATATAGTACATCACAACAGAAAGAAGGATAAAGTCATCTCAGGTGCAGAAAAAGCACTTAAAAAAATTCCACATCTCTTTATAACAATGTTTAACAACCTAGATATAGAAAGATCATATCTCCATACAATGTAGGTACATACGACTAACTTGCAAACAACAACATACCTATGTAGGGAAGACTGCAAGCATTTCTTAGGTCAGGAATGAGAGGGTATCTGCTCTCACTACTATGAAGTGTGGTAATGAAAGTTTTGGCAAGAGGGAAAACAAGGCATACAAGTAAGAAGGGAGGAAGGAAGTTAAACTATCCTAGTTTGCAAATGATATGATTCTCTAGAATAACTTAAATACTCTACAAAAAGTCTATTAGAACTAAGTGAATTCATTAAAATAACATGTAAAAAATCAGTTTTTCTATACACCAATAATTGATGAAAATCCCATTTATAAAAAGTACAAAAAATTACCTAGGAATAGAATTAAGGAAGTGAAATACCTCTACAGTGAAAATTAGCACTCACAAATTTAAAAAATTCACAAAGAAATTGAGGACACACAGTAATTGGAAAGACTCCTATGTTCTGGATTAGAAGAATTAATATTGTTTTAATGTCCATACTACGCAAAGCAATATACAGATTCAATGCAAATAAGATTGCTCACAGAACTAGAGAAAAAAAAAAAAAACACTAAGATTCATATGGAAGCAGGAAAGACCCTGGCTTAGACAGCTTGGTCATTGCTCCGACCATGGCAGAGGACAGCTACTTAGGATATTACAACCAAGAAGCAGAGAACACTCAAAGACAAAAATGTACTCCTCCAGTTACATCCTACCTGCCTACAATTACCATCCAATTAGCCCATATCAGCAGATTATTCCACTGATTAGGCTACAACTCTCATAATCTAATAATTTCATGTCTGAACATCTTGCACTGTAGTACATTTGAGCTTTTGCAGAATATCTCACAGCTAAATCATAACAGACCCGGAATATCCAAAGCAATCTTGACCAAAAAAGAGCAAAGATGGAGGCATCACATTACCTGTGTCAAGACATACTGCAGAGGCAAATAACATGGTATTAGCATGCAGACAGAGTTAAACACATTTATTTCCAAGTAACCTATTCTCAACAAAGGTGCCAAGAGCATACATTGGAGAAAGGACAGACTCTTCAATAAATGGTGCTGGGAAAACTTAAAATTCACATGCAGAACACTAAAACTTGACCCATATCAAGCTATATAAAAATCCATATAATTTGGGCCAAAACTAATTGTAAAACCTGAAACTACTAGGGAAAAACACAGGGGTGATGCTTCAGGTTATTTGTATAGGTAATGATTTTCTGCATAGGACCGCCCCCCCCCCCCCAGAGCATAGAAAGAAAAACTGAGAATAGACAAATGGGATTGCATCAAACTAAAATTCATCTACACAGCAAAGAAAACAACTATGAAGAGACAACGGACAGAAGCGGTGAAAATGTTTGCCAAGTACTAACCCCACCTGACAAAGGGTTAATATCCAAAAAATTAACTTAAAAAAACCTTCCAATTTTAAAATAGAAACTTCTCAAAAAAGATAAAAATGGCTAATAATTCTGAAATAATGCTTAATAATGACCATCAGGGAAACACAAATTGAAACTTCAAGGAGATATCCTCTTTATAAAAAACGCTAATGAGGATGTGAAGAAAATGAACCCTTACACACTGTGAGTGAGAATGTAAACTAGTACAGCTATCATACCGTGGAGCCACAGGGAAGAATGAAATCCTGTCATCTGCAGGAAAGCAGCTGTAACTGGAAGACACTGATGAGTGAAATAAGAAATATAGAAGGACAAGTACCATATGTTCTGCATGTGTGGAAGCTAAAACTACTGTCCTGAATTTAGAACACTGATTGAGTAGGTTGGCAGTGGTGTGCGGGGTAGAGGGTGGATAGAGGAAGTTTGGCCATAATCAGTGCAAACTCTATGTATTTCAGAAATAGACTGGTACTCATTGACATGTACAATTAATATGTGGAAAAATAAAGCATAAAAGAATGATAGTGAATTCATTGAACACAAAATGTGTAATTGATATTTAAGAACAGTAAACTACATGAACATTTTATGAAAATTCTTTAGTAAAACCACAATATTATTGTTAAATCATAAGCTTCCTTTTGTTTAGGGCTGGGGCTCAGTGGTAGAGCACTCACCTAGCACATGCAAGGCACTGGGTTTGATCCTCAGCACCAGATAAAAAATAAATAAAGGTATTGTGTCCAAATACAATTAATTTTAAAAACCTACATGTTTCACAAATACACTCTATTACATGTATGAATTACTCATTTAATATTATTTAAAAGTACTTTTGCATATATGATATGAGCAGTATAAAAATTTCATGAAAGTGAACCTTTAAGTTATTTTTTCTATAATTATGATAAAAAGCATTTGGTAATTCTGGTAATTGGTTAAGAAACCTGCAGAGTATGTGAAAACATAAAATTATTCTGTATGTTTGTGAAGTGCTTAATAAAGTGTATATGTCTGAGACGAGGAAGAGGCAGGGTATTTATGTCTCTTATGTATCCACATTTCTACCAGTATTGATCATTATAATATTGATGAATGATTTTTTAAATTTTAATTTTCTCAAAACATGTTGTTTTACATTTTGAACTACATGCATGTCTATAACCACCATTATTTGAACAAAATTCACAGAGATCACATGCACATAGTACACAAAACCATCTCTATAAGGTTTAAATATGGAAATGAGTGAAAAATATATGCATGAGATCAGAGAAGGGAGGATAGGTTTGGTATATTTAGCACATGCTGAATTCTTCTATTTCTAATGTTTTCCCTTAAATTTTTCTTGGGAAAAATAGTATTTTTTTTTTCTTTTGAGATAGGGATGATGTCTTATTCATTTATATATCCCTACCTCCTTTGAGAATTAAATGTTTATATGATGCAATGTTTCAAACTTATTTTTAAAATCTCTTGTCACTATTAAACTTGAAAACATGTTTGATATTTAAAAATATGAGTCTATCTTATTTTTCTCCATAGTCAGCTTTTATACAGAAGTACTAGAAAACACAACTCTTGCTCATATTTGGCTCAAACATTGGCAATATTAAAATGATTTGAAATTATTTATTAATGACACACCATAAGAGCTTTTTAAATTTGAGTAGTAAACTTGGGATGCATTGTTATGATTTTAATTGAATGAAAAGCAACTAATGAGTAGGTTAAGAAGGACAATAATTATTTGTATAGTGATCTGTAGGGAAAAAAAATGTAGCTACAGCTGCAGGGGCACATGTTTTGAAACAAGTTCACCAATGTAGGAATAATCTTTCCAGATGTTATATTTTTACTAATATGTAACATAGTCTCTCTAAGGTGGGTAAGTGTGAATCTTTAGAAAATAAGAAATTATTTAACAAATCATGATCTGACTTAGAAATAGATATTTCCTAAAAGCTTTATATTTAAGAGCAAAATTATTCTAAGGACTCAAAAGCTGGTCACTGTATGGTTTTAGGACAAACTAAAAACATGGATGTGAACTTTGCATGGACTTCCTACTATGTTTTTACAAATTCATTGTCAATTTTACTAAGAGCACACTAAGAAAGATGGTTTTAATCAAATCAGTGTTTTTCATTTCAAATTCATACCCAAACTATACATTCTTAATAGAATTAGAAATTTAAAATATTAAAATAATTTTATACTGAAATTATGATTTGCATGCTTTTATTTGATTTTGAAACTTTAAAAAACGCATCAGTCTATTCACCCATTAATGCCTCAGTATGATCCACCTAAAGAAATCACTGAACAACCTCATTCAGTGTCTAAGACTTCAGGGGTCTAATTAATTCAACAGGTGACTATTGCCATCCCCAATTGCACATGGCATACTTATAAAGAATGGCCACAGTATTAGTGTTTGTACTTTAAAAACTAAACAAATAATTCCCTTTGTTTTATATACAAGTACATTTTCAGTTGTGATTTCTCATTCCTTATTCAGAAAGTGGAGAAAATAATACAGATGCCTCTCAAAGTATTTAGTCAAGTGACCTAGTTTCAGTTGTCCCTCTTCAGGGTTGGGCCAATGCTGATTTTTCCCAGATGACCATATTTTTTTTTTTATTCCCGTACAGACATTCCTTGAGTTTTAAAAAGAAAGTGTGGAGTTCCTCCAAAATCTGATCAGAACACAAATATTTTGAAATGTCTCCTTCCTCCTGTTGCATTTATCAGTAAATTTTTAATATGAAAACCTTAAGAATTTTAAAAGCATTTTACAGCCAATCTATCTCTTTCATAGGACAATAAATTAAACAGTTTTCATACTTTCAAAAAAATTTTTATGACTTTATAAACGTAGGCCTATTAAAGGTAACACAATAATCATGATTCAATAATGCCCAAGTGATGTAGACACAGAAAAATTAAAGGATAAAGCCACATTATCAATAGGAAGTAAATTTCTAGAGGATTTGACATTAGTATGTGGAGGTCTAGGACTAGAGGTTTTATTCCTTCTTCCTCAAAGGGTACAAAAAAATAGACATTCCTAAATAACTATCTTGAGCTCAAATACCCTACACCCTGCCACACACAATGAAATTACATTTTCTTCTTCCTTTGCTCTTATTGTTTCATTGTCACCTTTTTACTATCAGCTGTTTGCATTAGAGAGCATTCAGGCGAGGTTGACTCAATTAGAGGTGGAATTAATGCTGCCAGGAGATAGAAACAATGCATATAGAAATTTTTGTACTTATCGTCTTTTAATAGATGGTGAGTGTTTCTCTGTATAAAGAATATTTGTTAGAGACACATTGTTTTTTGAAGTTCAAATGTGTGTTCAAATGATTATGAAGTAATTGCAATAAAATGTTAAGTGTATCCATAGTCAATATTTGTAGATCATGTTATAAATTTTGTAAAAATATGGCTTCCCTGGCCACCTACATTCATATATTCCATTACTAATACTGACAACTTTTATCACAATCATTTGGGAAGGTGAGCCAGTATCAGCTTTGTCAACCCATGGAGAACTGATATCTCGAGCTTGTATAATATAGGACTTGCAGAGTACCTGACCTTGAAGCTAAATATATCCCTTTGAGGATAATTGATAACTCATTTTTTAGCTCCAATGGAGAGATCTCACATCACTGAGGAATGGTAAATACCATTATGAAATACCTATTATGTTATGAATAATGATGCAAATATATCCCTATAAGGCTAGAGCTACTTGACAGAGTTTATTGATAAAATGGAAATGGTACACACAGTAATAAATAAGCTTCTGGCTGGGACTCTACAATGTAGAGATGGAACAGATGTTAGGGAGATCATTGTATCCAAGATAAGGGTGAAGCTCTCCTGAGGATTAATGAGCCAATCACTATAATTAGCAGCTCTTGAACACTAAGATTTTTCTAGTAAAACAAATCAGACTCCCAGGTATGCAGTGAAAGTTCCTTAATTTAGGCATGGAATTGAGTTTGGAAATATGCCAAGATTTTTTCTTGCATCCAACAAAACAGTTTGACAGTACAAGGGTAGGGTTAGAGAACGGACAGGATTGAGAGAAGCATGTCTGGAAATGCAAGTAGAATTGGGCTATTTCCACAAGAAAACAGTTTTATTTTTATAGATTTGTGGAAATAGCCCAATTCTAGCTATTTCTTAATTATATATAGCTTAATTCTAGCTAGTTGTCTTGTCAAGTGATGAGGCAGATGTGCCCTAAAGGCAATCCCATATCACCAGTAACTTGTCCCAGGAACATGCAAGAAGGCAATTTTGGAATCTTGTTACATCAAGCTGAATGACAATTAGAAATAGTACCTACTTTACTGGTAATATTGGGGTTACAAGGTAAGCATAAAATGGAAATTTATCTGTCCTTGTATAGTGTCTCCTTTTCCATTACTGTTCTTTTCATACTAATCATAGTTAAAGTTCACAGTCTGATAATGCCAACAATTCTACATTTCAGTTTTTTTTTATGTTTTGTTTTTTCTTCAAATTGTATATTTTGCCTTTTAGCATGCCTTGTAATTTTCTGTTGAAAGCTGAGTATGATGTGCTGGGTGAAAGGAAGAAAGGATATGGTTGTAAAGGTGAATGTGTCTGGGGAGTGTCCTATGATATTATGGAACCCTGATTCAGTTCCAGTCCTTTAGTGAGCTATGTGTCCTGGTCCTCAGCCCCATATCCACTTTAGGTAGGAAGATGGTTGGAGGGGGCTGGTGTAGTCGTTAGCCTTCTATGTCTGGAAATGGAAAGGGAAAATGGAGTTGATATTCCCTTCTCCTAGGTCATTTAGGAAAGCTTGTACCAACACTTAATCTAGGTCCTGAGTTCAAGCTTTGTTAAGAACAGAGTGCTTCACCAAATTTCAGAAGTACTACTTCTATCCTCCTCCTGCCAGGACCATGAGAGGATTTTCTCTGATATTCACTGTAGAATATGTTCTTTAGTAAAACTCGTTTTAAAAAAAAGAAAAGTTACCTGTGGTTGTTAACTCACAAACTAGTCCACACTGAGTCTGCAGCAGATTTCCTGTTACAGTTCAGGTTTCCCTGCTCTGGTGTTGCCTCCCACAGTGGTTTCTACTCATTGGTATTTTCTCTAGGAAGTTATAATTCTCTGTATCTGTCACTTCGAATGGAAGATCTTCACAGAATTATACACTGATTATACTTCTGATATATGTACTCAAAAGTGAATACTACGTTACAAAACCCAAGTCCCAACATAATAATTTTGGGTTTTGGGAAACTAATTTATTGAATCATGGGGTTAGAATCAAAGAAGAAATAAACCCAACTTTAGAAAATTGTACATGCAGGTGAATGTTTCTGTGTAACACTTTAAGAAGTCACAAATGTGGCTAAATGGAGTAACAGTATAATCCATGGGAATGGAAATATTAAATATTATTATAACCCTTTCAAATTTATGTTTTTCCTCAGCTGTTCATTGGCTGATGGAGGTCCTGGTGGACATGATACTTTACTATGTCTATGCAACAAACATTGTAGAAGTTTAAAGATAGTGATAGAAATTGAGGAAGAACGTGTTCACAGCTAATCATGGTCTTTCTTCTAACATCAGTGATACTTGAGCATTTGACCTTTAGCCAATTTTTTTGAATAACACAAAGTCATCAAAATAAAGGAGTATATGTATGCTCAGTCCAAGATAAACCAGAATATGAGGATAACAAACCAAGTACTTGTACCTTATTCTTGAGATTGTTTTTTTAAGTAATAAGTAATACCGATAAAGCTCAGCCTCAATTAGAGACTGGTGGGTAGATATATTCACCATTTCTGAACTTGTGATCATGTAATTCAAACAAAACAAACACTGTTGAGACACTATTAAGCAAATCACATTATAAGAATTTTGGATAGTAAAGAAGAGTGTAAAGTCATTGAAAAATCTATTTTATGAAATAATAATTGAAATTTTCCCAAATCTCCAGAAATATGGACAGATACAAGAAACTCAAGATTTCCAACTAGATTCAACCAATACAACCCTTCATTTAGGCATATTAGTGTCAAAATACAAAAAGTACAAGAAAACCCATCAATAGAAAAGCATATAGTCCCACAATAAACATAATTCTCAGATGAAACTTCACAGCCCAGAGGTAATGGGATTTCAAATTCAAAATTCTGGGAAAAAATAAACTACCAAACAACAATGCTGTATCCTATAAACGTATCCTTCAGAAAAGAAGATGATGTAAAATCTTTTCAAGACAAGCAGAAACTGAGGGACTTCATTAATACCAGAAAAATCCTAGTGAAAACTTAAGGGAATGTCTCTACTAGAAACACAAGGATGAGAACCAGCATCATGAGTTTCACAAATATAAAACTCACTAGAACAAATACACAAAAAGAAAAGAGAAGCAAATTGTCACATGACAAGAAACTACAAAACCACAAAGAGGTGGATCAGAAGTAGAAATATATAAAAACAGAATTATAATGGTAGGAGTAAATTTGTACTCATCAATAATGACCTTGAATTTAATGGTTTTAATTCAACAATCAAAAGACTGAATAAATAGATTAAAATCAAGATCCAACTATACATGGTCTTCAAGAAAATTACTTGAAGAGAAGGACTGCAGAAAGACATGACATGCAAATGAAAACCAAAAGTGAAAGTAGCTATATCCTCTCAGATAAAACATACTTTGGATAAAAACATACAAAAAGACAAGAAAGGTCATTATATATTCATTAAAGGAGCAATTAATCAAGATACAACAGTTGTAAATATTCATTCAACAAAGATTGATCTCAAATATCTAAACCAAGTATCTCTCTAAAAGTATAAACTCCAATACAATAATAGTTGGGGATTTCAAAACCCTACTGTACTTCATAGACACATTATTTAGATATAAAGTTAACAAAGAAAAATCATACTTGAGCCATGCTATAGGAAAAATGTATCTAGCAGTTTTGGTATATTTTATCTAACATCAAAAATATCCACATTCTTATTACCATGTGAAATTTTCGCTAGGCTAGATCATATGTTAAGTAACAAATTAAGTCTCAATAAACTAAAAAGATGAGACTATCATGTAGCTTCTCAGGACACAATGAGATAAAACTAGAATCAATAAGAACAGTAGAAACTATAAAAAATATTTGGAAATCAGACAACATGCACATAATTGAATTCAAAGGGATACTGAAATTTTTGAAACAAATAAAACTGAAAACTGAAAACTATTAATCTGCTGGATACAACAAAGGCAATACTAAAGAGAACTTCATAGCAATAAATGCACACATAAAATTTAAGTTTTCAAACAACTTAACAATGCACCTCAAGGACTTAGAAAAGCAAAAACATACCAAACCCAAATTAGAAGAAAATAATAAAGATACAACAGGCATAAAATCAAAACTAAAAATTATAGAACAATAAAATTGTTTTTTAAAATAAAATTCAGGTATTTAGCTATATGCTAAATATTATTTCTTGGTAGCTTTTAAAAATTGTGGGAATTCTTTGGTATGTTGTAGTCATATTCTACAGATAACAATTAGAGAGAATTATTACTGTGAAAATACACAAGTCATGATGTGAGTACATCTTGAAATCAATAAGTACATTTTAAAAAGTAATACAAGAAACTATCCAAGGTGAGCCTTAATCACTGGGCTATTCCTCTTGTCAATGCAGAATAAGCCCCCAATCTAAGTGTCATGATTAGAACTAAAATGAGGTTAGGTCTCAGAAAATGTGAGATTTCCCAGTTTATCAAGATCCAAAGTAAACCTACAAAATATTTCCTTCAAATCAGAGGCAAAAATAAACAAATCAGTCTGTTTGTAACTATTTTTCAGACACTGTGTTATCTCTTCACACTGTATATCTATATGTTCAGCTTGTGTTCCAGCTACAAATTCAACAACTCACTATTTCCATGAAAGTATTTGGGCTTTCTGCTAAAATATGAATTATCTTTACTCCTGTGTATTGCTACTTCATGATATCTTTTTTTCTTTTTTTTCTATTCCCGCTACCAAGCAAATACCCTCTAGCTATTCATTTATAATTCAGATAGCCAAGAAAAAAATGGTGGTTTTTCCAGGTTATTGATTGACTGCTCGAATTATAGGCCAATTCTCTGTAATCATTTTTAACCAGAGGCATGAAATCCTTGTAAAACTGTCCTCTGTTCTGTAAACTTACACAAAAGGAAATTCTGAAAAACTATTGAAATGCTCATATTATTTCAGAATATTAAATTTTATAATAAAACCTAAAGTTTGCAGTTTATAAAACATGCGTAATTGTTTTCATGTTTTAAGGATCTGATGAGCAATAATTTGTAAGACATAGGTAGAACCCCCCAAATATATTTATTAAAGATAAATACTCAGCATTTTAATGCTAACCATAGGAAAAATAGAACACGAATACCTAATATTTCTAAGTCCCATGTACATGAAGTACTGTGGTGTACTAAATGTTAAGAATGTTGGAGGGAGTACAAATTAGTGAAACTACTCTGGAAAGCAGTTTGGAGATTACTCAAAAAACTAGTAATGAAACCACCATTTGACCAGTTATCACATTCCTGGGTATACATCCCAAAGTGCTAAAAATCAGTATGCTACAGTGATGCAGCCACATGAATGTTTATAACAGCACAATTCGCAATAGCCAAGCTATGGAACCAACTTAAATGCCCATGAAAAGATGAATGGATAGGGGCTGGAGAGATAACTCAGTGATAAAACACTTGCCTAGCATGCATGAAGGCCTGGGTTCAATTCCCATTACCACATTAAAAGTAGACATAAAGAAATTTTGGTGTATGCAGACACATACACACATACACATTGGAATATTACTCAGCCATAAAGTTAAATGACTATGACATTTGCTAGTAAATGGATGGATCTGGGGACTATTATGCCAAGTGAAATAAATATCCAAAAAAACAAAAACAAAGGTTGAATGTTCTCTCTAATATGTGGAAGCTAAAACACAAAAACAGGGTTTGGAAGGAATAGTAGCTCAGTAGATTAGATAAAGGGGAATAAACAGAAGTGAGGGGGGAAACGAAAGACAGTGGAATTTATCTGACATAACTTTCCTATGTATGTATATGAATACACTACAGTGCATCTAAACATCATATACATCCACAAACTGGGATCCTAATTAGAACAAGATATATTCCATGACTGTATAAATTTAAAAAAAAAAAACAACCATCATTTTTTAAATACAATTTTAATATGTCTACACAAGCCAGGACAGAATCTCAGTTTTATTAATTCAAATAAACTTTTTTAAAAAACATAAAAATAGAAGAATTCTACTCTTAAAGGCCCTATAAGTAGAACGGTGGGGAGCTGCTGCAATCCCAGATGCCCAGCCAGGATCAGTGTCTACTCAGCTCTAGGGGTACAAGGATGTAATAACTTTGGAGGAGTACCTCAGTGGTCCAAAGTTCCATTGAGAACTCAACTCTAGCAGCCAGGACTTCCCAAATGGACCTCTGTATCACTTCCTGCCAGAAAGATCAGTGTTTCAAGATGTCTGGACAAAATCTCTGTAGAAGCTATTTGCAGTTCCATCCCTTTTATAGTGGTGAGTAGAGAAGCTAAGAGTCATTTCTATTGATATACTTCTAATCTACCCTAGTAAGTGGAATGGTGAAAATCACAAACAGGTTCGGTATTACCCAGCCTGGCTCCTCAAGAGTCATACAGCCCAAGAAACAGGGCACAGAAGGACATTACTCAACTTTAGCTCAGTGGGAAAAAATCAAGCATTTTTAATTAATTTTTTTCTTTAGTTATTCTGGCTACTTATTTTTTTTTTGTATTTTATAATTTATTTTTCTTTACTAGATTTTTACTATTTTGTTTTTCTAAGTGGTAATGACTTTTTTCTGTTTAATTTTTGGGGAGTTTAGTTTTTTTTTTAAATACACTTTGCTGTACTTGATTGTTTGTTTTATTACTCTTACTATTCTCACCTCTTACTCTAAAAGCAAAATATCTCTCTTCTCCCCTACATTTTTACCTCTTCCCTCTTTAGGGGCTTCACACATGACCCTGCTTCCACTTTCTTACTTCTCACCTTTTGAATATTCTAACCATCCTTTTGCCTTGATAACCCAACTTCTTTACTCTTACTAAGCTATATTTTTAACATTCTTTCAATCCATGTAGTTTATCCCCCTAGGGAATGGAATAAGACATTTCAGGGGAAGCCATACTATCAGAGCAGCTCCCCAAGAGTAAACCAAACAACAATTCAGCACCCACAAATTGAGCCTACAAGAATTACAAGATCAAAGAATTCTTTCACTTTAAATCCATTCTGAGCTCTGGGATGGGAGACTGGTTCACACTGAGACCACTTAAATTTCCATTAATTCTGGTAAGCCTTGAGTTATCACTTTCAAATCTAGAAAAGGCTGAAGAATAGGCTGGCACATTCCATTCTCCACTACCAGCCCATGGTCAGACACTCCCAGAAAGAGTGGGCATCAGAGCCAGGACAGAAGTGGAAAACTGCATATGAACTCCCCTAACAAGTTGGACCACCTCATATGAACTCCCCTGTGGACCACTGTAGGTCAGAGCCAAGAATAAACAAACTGCATAGTAACTGAAACCTCAAAGAATAAAAAATTTTCAAAAACCTGACCAAGAATAAAAAATAACAATGTTCTTCATCAATTAAAGACTTACAAGGCATTATTCTGAAGTGACTAATTCCTGTCAGATAGTATTCCTTCTCAATATCATAAGAGAAACTAGACAGTAACACATTCAAATATAATATTGACAGCAAGATAATTATTCAACCCAGAGTTCACAGTAAAGAAAAAGTAGTACACTAAAAAGTCCCTTAAATCAGAGTAGAAAGGGTAATTATTTCAGAAGATGGATAGAAATACTAACAATAAAAATCAAGGGAACAAGCTACTCCAAATATCTCACAACACAACTGACCCCATTGACAATCACAGTGGAGAAAATGTTAGGAAAAAAATTTAGAAAATTGATAATTAGAATATTCAATGGATTAAAGGAAGCCCTAAGGAAAAAACAAAGACAATATATTGAAAGTGAAATAACACTTTAATAAAGATCTAGAGATTCAATAAAAGAACCAAACAGAAATCATGGAAATAGAAGACTCAATAAACCAAATTAAAATTCAAATGAAAGCATCACCAATAGATTATATCACTTTGAAGACAGACTCTTAGGCCTCAAAGACAAAATGTATAATCTTGAAAATAAATTTGACAATAAAGAAAAGATGTTAAGAGATCAGGGCCAGAATACTCAAGAAACCTGGGACAGTATTAAAAAGACCAAATGTAAGAACCATTGCATAGAAGAAGGCACTGAAATAGAAACTAAAAGAATGCACACCCTTTCCAATGAAATAACGGAAAAATGTCCAAACTTTTTAAATGAGATCAAACTTCAAATACAAAATACAATAGTTATTTAGAACCCCAAATGGATAAGACTAAAAAATACGCTCATTGAGACACAGAATTAAGATATGTTAAATATAGAATAAGGATAGAATTTTAAAATCCACAGGAAAAAAGATGACAGATCACATTTAAAGGAAAGTCAATTATAATGTCCACTGATTTCCCAGCCTAAAACTTAAAATTCAGGATGGCTTAGCATAATATATGCCAAGCCCTGAAAGGTGACTTCCAACAAAGATAGCTGTATCTAGCAAAATGTATTAATTGAAGATGAAATAAAAACTTTCCATGATAATCAGAAACTAAAAGAATGGTAACTGAAAGCAAGCAGAAGAAGCTATTAACATATCTGAAAAAGCAGACTTCAAGCCAAAACTATTCAGAAAAGACCAAGTCACTTCATAATAGTTAAAGTAATGATTCAACAAGAAGATATAATGATTGTAAATATTTATAACATTAACATCAGTGAACCTATATAAATTTAAAAAGCCTCTTAATATAAAGACTTAAACAGACCTCAATACTATAGTACTGGGTGATTTCAACACACCTCTCTCACCAATATATAGATCATCTAGATATAAGATAGGTAAAGATGTTTCAGAATTAAAAATGATACTAATTGAATGAAATTAACATACATTTATAGAATATTCTATCAACAGCTGAATACACTTTCTCTTTAGCTGTACCTTTTTGACAAAAGACCACAATTTACAACACAAAAAAATGGAATGAAATTAGAAATCGATAAAAAGATACAAATTTTAAATGCTGGATATTAAAATAATTTTGAATGAGGAATGAGTCATACATGGGGAAATACAAAAGCTCTTAGAAATGAATGAGAACAGAAATACAACATATCAAAATATCTGGGATAGTATGAAAGCAGTTCTAAGAGGAAACTTTGGAGCCTTGAGTACCTACATTCAAAAAAAGATCCCAAATAAATAATGTCAAGGCCTCAGAAAAGGAAGAACACACTACTTCCAAACTCAGTAGAAATAAGATCAGAGCTGAGATTAATGAAATTGAGAATAAAAATACAAAGGATGTATGGTTATTAACAAAGATAAACAAGATTGATAAACTCTTAGGCAAATTAACCAAAATAAGACAGAATATGGAAATCACTGTAAGAAAAATAAAAGAAAAGATATATAACTAATCACATATATTTCTGAAATTCAGAGGATAAACTATATTTGACAAACTATGTTGAAAATTTGGACTTTAATAAATAGGAAAACCTAGAAGATAGTGATAGAATTCTAGACCTATGTCTCATATAAACTGAACCATGAGGATGTAGAAAACCTAATGTGATCAGTATTGAGCTATAAAATTGAAACAGCAATTAAGGAAAGTCAAGAACCAGATGACTTCTCATCTGAATTCTACCAAACTTTTACACAACATCTAATGTCAATCTTCCTTAAATAGAAAGAAAAGGAACACTTCAAAATTCCTTCTAGGAAGCCAGCATCACTGATACCAAAACCAGAAAAGATATAACAAGGAAAAAATTATAGATCAATATCTCTGATGAAGATACATGCAAAAATTGTTAATATTAGTATACCATGATCAAGTGGGATTTATCCCAGGAATGCAAGGTTGGTTCAACATACACAGAAAAAGTATAGTTCACCACAGAAGAATAATTAAGGAATAATAGAATCACATAATCATTTCAATAGTTGCCAAAAAATACAAGCACTTATTTGTGTTAAAAAGCTGGAGAACTTATCTATGACAAACCCAAAGCCAACATCATGTTGAACAGAGAAAAAAATGAAAGCATTTCCTCGTAAGTCAAGAAAAAGACAAGGATGTCCACTCTCACCAGTCTCATTCAACGTAGTTCTTGTAACTCTAGTCAGAGCAATTAGGCTAGAGAAGGAAATAAAATGGATATAAATAGGGAAAAAAAACCCTCAAATTATCTTTTAACTGATGACATGCTCTATATTTAGATGATCAAAGAACTCTACCAGAAGAATTCTAGAACTCATAAACAAAGAAATTGTGAAAACTATCCCATTCACAGTAACTTTAAAAAAATACATGGAAATGAACTTAACAAAGAGGTGAAAGACCACTAAAATGAAAACTGTAGGACATGGAAGATAGATATTGAAGAAAACCTTAGAAAGACTTCCCATGATCTTGGATAGCCAGAATTCATAATGTCAAAATGACCTTTACACAAAAAGTGTTATACAGATTCAATGCAATCCCCATAAAAATACCAAGGCTATTCTTCACAAAACATCAAAAAACAGTCTTGAGATTTGGCAGAATAAAAGTCCCAGAAAAACCATAGCAAGAGAGATGCTTGAGGCATCAGTATACCTTATTTTAAATTATATTACAGAGCTCTACTAACAAAAATAACATAGTTTTAGCATCATTAATGATGCTATGGAAAGATAAAGTGGAATAGATGACACAGAGATTAACACCCAGAGTCATATGATGCTCAACAAAGATGCCAAAAACAAACTTTGAGAGAATATAGTTTTTTTTTCATTTTCCAAAATTCTAATTAGTTATATATGACAGTGTAATTCACTTTGACAAATCATACATGGAGTATAACTTCTCATTCTTCTGGTTGTACATGATATAGAATCATACCAGTTGTGTGTGTAGTCACATATGCATATAGGGTAATGTCTGATTCATTCTACTGCCCTTCCTATCCTTTATCTCCTCCCCTCCCTTCACTCCCATTTGTCTAATCCAAAGTAATTCTATTATTCCCTAGTCCCCACCAACTCAGTGTGAATTAGTATCTTCATATCAGAGAAAACATCTGACCTTTGGTTTTTTGGGGATTGGCTTATTTCACTTAGCATGATATTCTCCATCTCCATCTATTTACCATCAAAGCCATCATTTTATTCTTCTTCAAGACTGAGTAATAATCCACTGTGTATATATACCTCCTTTTCTTTATCCATTCATATCTTGAAGGACACCTAGGTTAGTTCCATAATTTAGCTATTATTGTGAGTCAACCTGCTATAAACATTGATATAGCTGTGTCACTGTAGTATGTGGATTTTAAGTCCTTTGAGAAGACAGCCTTTTGGACAAATGTGCTGGGAAAACTGGATATACATACACAGAAGAATGAAATTCCATCTGTATCTCTCCTCCTGCACAAAAGTCAACTCAAGTAGATCAAAGTTCTGGGAATTATATGCTAAACTTTGCAGTTTCTAAAGAAAACATAGGGTCAACACTCTGACATATTGGTTGAGGCACTAACTTCTTCAACAAGATAGATGCTAAAGTTCAAGAAATCAATAACAGGGATGGCATCAAATTAACAAGCTTCTGCACTCAAAGGAAACAACCAAGAGCATGAAGAGTGAGCCTACAAAATGGGAGAAAATCTTTACCATCTACTCCTCCAACAGGGAATTCGTTTCCAGTATAAGGAACTTAGAAAACTTACACACACACATACACACACAAATAATCCAATCAATAAATTGACAAAAGAAAAGACATTTGTCAAATGGGCACCAAATATATAAAAATATGTTCAAAATCCCTAGCAATCAGGGAAATTTTATCTCATTCCAGTTAGAATAATCATTATCAAGAATACAAATATTAATAAATGCTGGTGAGGATGTGGTGGAAAATGTATACCTATACACTGTTGGTGGGACTGCAAATCAAATTTGTACAACTACTTTGGAAAGTAGTATGAAGATTTCTCAAGAAACTAGGAATACAACCACCATATGACCCTTGATGTTTATCCATAAGAACCAAAATCAGTGTAATATGGATACACAACCACCTCAATGTTTATAGCAGCCCAATTCACAATAGCTAAATTATGGAACCAGTCCATAGGCCTCTCAGTAGATAAATAGTTTAAGAAAATGGGGAAAATATACACAATGGAGTTTTACTCAGCCATAAAGAATGAAATGTTACTGAGAATGTGGATAAAAGGAAACTTTTGTGTACTGTTGGTGGGAATATAAGTAATTAAGGCCATTTTGGAATATAATATGTAGATTCCTCAAAAAATAAAATAAAAATACAACCATATGATCTATCAATTCCACCACTGGATTATTTTCAAAGGAAATGCAATCAGTATTTCAAACATATATCTACATTCCTATGTTTATTACTGTGTTTTCACAGTAGTTGAGACATGGAATCAGCCTAAGTGTCCATTAATAAATAACTGGGTAAAACATTGTTTATGTACAATGGAATACTATGCACCCATTAAAGAAAGAAAGAAGAAAATACTGCCAGTGGTGAGAATGTGGATGAGCCTGGAGGACATTGTGTTAAATGAAATAAAGTAGGCACAGAAAGACAAATATCACATGTTTTCACTCATGGAATTTTCAAAGCATCTAACGTATCTGGAAACTACTGTCATACTTATCCAAGGCTAAGTTAGGGAGAGAGGATATTGGGGTGATGTTAGTCAAAGCATACAAATTTCACTTATGCAGAAATAATTCAAGTGATCCATCTATTGCAAAATAACTATATATAATATTATATTGTATTCTTGAAAATGCTAACATGTTCAATATTAAATGTTCTAAGCACAAAAATGGTAACATTGTGGGGAAGAACATAGTTAATTAGCTAGAGTTAGCCTACAATGCACATTTATTTCAAAATAACATTTGCAATACAATTTTAAATGGTGGTTTAAAATAAATTCAAATCTTTTAAGTATAAAATGAAAATGATAACTTCTTAGAACCTATGAAATCAGGCAAGTAAAAAGTCATCAAAATTTCACATGAAGATATAATGCTGGTAGGTCCTAGTCAAAAGAGGGAAAACAAAACAAGTCTAATAAAATTTCAGTTACCATGTTAATGATAAAGGAACAGTGTTGAATAAAAATATCAAAAACAGAAAAAAACACAATTTTTGAGCTTGCCTTATTTCTGATTTTAATCATTATTCGTCCCTACCACAAGCTCATAACAGATTTATCCTATATTTCTTTGCACCATTTCAAAGTCTTATATGTCTTATCTACCATTCTGCAAATTCTCTATTTTTAGAACTACTATTTCATAAATGTTTGGACATGTCCAGTCTAACATTTCTATTTAATTTGTTCTTTTATGCTTTCATCTCTTCATAGCTTTTATCACATCTTGTGAAATTTTCAGTGCTGTCTTCAAATTTGCAAATTCTTTTTTACCCATATAGAATACCTTTCATGTGTTAATTCCCAAAGCGTGCGCTCTCTCTCTCTCTCTCTTTCTCTTCCTCTGTGTGTGTGTGTGTGTTCATTTTGAGGATATGCAGTGCTTATTATGTTCTTTTTTTTCTATTTATAATCTCCTATTTTAGGATGATATTTTCTATGTTTAAATTCTTTTTAAATATCTTTATTTTAGGGGATAGGGATACTGGGAATTGATTCTAGGGATGCTTTACTACTGAACTACAATGCCAACCCTTTAAATTCTTTTTGTTTGTTTTGAAATAGGATCTGGATAAATTGCTGAGGCTGGCCTCAAACTTGTGATCCTTCTGCCTCAACCTTCCCAGTGGCTGGGATTATAGGTGTGCACCACTGTAATTGGCCCCTTAAAAATTTTAAGGTTGTAAATGTAATTTAAAAACATCTTCATGTTTCTGTGCCACTTGGTATTTTATTAAGCAGAAGTTCATACCCAACTATTTATTATCTTAGTGTCACATCAAATTCAAATGGGTTGATTTTAAGTAAAAACATAAACGTATAGCTATAAACTAGTAAAAACTGACCAAACATTATGACCAGCATTCAAAAAAATAAATAAATAAAAACAAGAACCAACAGAAAAAAACCCATTTGTTACGAATATATATCCTTTTTAAGAATTAACTCAAGATTCAGTTTTAAATTTTTTTTTTTCTTTTTAACAGAATGTCCAGGAACACATATATCTTGAGACTGAGTTTTGATAGAGCCAGCAGTCAGGTCACAGTCATTCAATGCCCTCTGCAGTTTGCAGCACCTCTTCCCCATCACTGTGATGGTTCCATTTATTTGTTTTCTTCACAAAGTAGAAAAAGGTGTCTAGCACTGCCTAATTGTGAAATCCTTTCTTGACTTGGCAGGAACAGCTAGCAGGAGAATAAGTACTTTGGAGTCCCAGCCAACAGTCTGGGGAAACAGCTTGATAGTGTCCATGACAAGGCCAGATGTAGCAAGTTTGATGATGTAGTGGGGGCTCCAAAAGTAATCAGCAGCAGACTTGAACAACATTCATGTGAAGCCAGAAAAGCTTGATATTTAGGAGTTTTACGTGCACAAACTGCACAGTTTAGATAGTTGATGGGCTTATGTTTTCCATTATTTTTCATGGAAGAATTCTAGAACTTTGTATCGCTAGGTGATTTCCCTTAATGGAGCCAGTGCAATTATGAAGATTATATTTGTCTGGCTTTAAAATTAATGTTTTTTTTTTCTATATCTGTATAGGAAGTTTTGAATCTGTGGTCATGCTAAAATATCAATTACAATTCGGTTGTAAAATAACTTGAACTTATTTTGTGGTTGCCTTAAACCACTTCTGGTATATGTTATGTGGATTTTAATTTAAAAAATTAGTCCCTGGCTGCTAGTAAAATAATGATTTCATTTTCACTAGCAAATCAAACTATATGTTTTAAATGTTTGCAAAATATCCATGATTCTCACGTTAACTGCACACAGTTTATTGTATAACATGTTACTATAGTCTTAAAAGATTAAATGAACACCACTGTTACAAATATCCATCACTACAAGAGGAAAAATTAAAACCTCTTTGTAACTGACTGGCTCATACTTATCTTAGGCTTCTCTTTTACATGCTACTGTGATCCATTTTCTTACAAGACCTTTTTATAGGTTAAAAACTGCTTCCACTTCTAGTTGTAACTGAGATTGGAGAAAAAATTGTTACTGCTTAATGAAATGCTAATTAAGATCTTTTGCTCAGTCTAATTCAGGGAATTGGGTACTTTATTGAATGGTAAAATGTTAAGATTTTGTAATTAGAACTCTTGTGTATTTAAAATTTGATCCCAGTGTGACAGCTTTGGAAATAATTTTCCATGCTTCATTACTTAGTCTTTCTGAGCTATGTTCTGAATGTAAAGGATTGTTTTCTTCTTTTTTTTTCTATATTGATGTGACTTTCTAGTAGTTTCATCTTATTTTCTAATCTAGAGTGATTAAGATCACCAAATGCGGACCTTAAATTTTTCCTCCCACATACTAGTATTTAAATTAACGTCTTTCTAATCTATATCCATGCTGAGTCATTATACTAAGTGAAAAACTTATGCTATCTTCTTTAATCCTAGAAATCTATTTAAATGAGGCAGTTAAAATACACACTTGTTGGAATGAAAAAATAAAAGTAGCTTTGAGAGAACAAGTAACTAATCCAAGGTCATTAGTCTACTACAAACTGCTTAAATTGTGTTAATATCCAGGTCTGTTTTATTCTTCAAAAGCTTCATACTCATAGATACATGTTAGAAGTGCAATTCTATGTTGGGCATGGTGGCACATGCCTGTAATACCAGCAGCCGGGGAGGCTGAGGCAGAAGGATAATAAGTTTATAGCTACCCTCAAGAATTTAGGGAGGCACTAAGCAACTCAGAGAGACCCTGTCTCTAAATAAAATATAAAAAGGGGTGCTGATGCTCAGTGGTTAAGTGCCCCTGGGTTCAATCCCTGGTACCAAAAAAAAAAAAAAAAATCATCTAAGAAAAATCTTCATGACAGTTTTGTGTTATAGTTTAGAGTTCATTTTCCTATGATAGTCAGAGGCAAAAAGAGTGGAAATTTGAGTATGGCCTGAATATTTGGTAATTACTAATTTTCTTTGATAATAGCACCATAGGCCTGAAAGAGAATGCCACACTTTGGAAATACATACTGAAGCACATAGAAATGAAATAGTGTGTTGTCCAAAATTTCAATTTTTTTTTGTTTTAGTGTTTTATGGATATATGTCATGATATGAAATAGCATATAGGAAGGGAAGTGGGGTGGGGGAGGAACAGAGGGAAAGGGGAAATACTGGGGACAAAATTAGAGCAAATTATAGTCCATGCTTTCATAATTATGTCAAAATGAATCCTAATGTTATGTAAAACCAATAAGAATCAAGAAAAAATTCAAATGCCAACACGTGCACGTTTAGATATACAAACAAAGCAGATGTGGTAAAAAGTGAAAAGGTAATGTGTAAACAGGTATTTATTATATAATACTTTCCATTTTCTGTGTATAAATTTTTTTGCAATATAAAAAATATTTCACAATATACAGTTAGGTGAAAGAGCTGGAGGGAAAACAGGAAGAAAAATGGAAAAGGAAGGAGAAAAAGAAGGCTATTGCCCCTAAAGTCATGCTCTGAGCTTGAATTCTCTCCCAGTTACTATCTGGAGAAATGCATTGTCACATTTATGAAGTTCATTTCATTGTATGTTAAATGGTGTTACTAACAATAACTACTTTTGTGAAGTATATTTAGTACTTAGTGACTACAAAATAGGTCTTTGCTATTATTAACATAGTCATATCCTGACAATCTTTTTGATTATCATTAGAATCCACATTTTTGTTTGTTTGTATTATCTGGAACCACTTTGGGAACTAATCCAGATAAACCCTTAAAGTCGTAAGATTATAACTATGACTGGTTAAGATTTTATTTTCTTATGAATAAATTGTAAGAACCATGAAGGTCGGTAGTTCTTGCATTTTCCCTTGTGTAAAATTCAGCAATTTTACCTACAGTTTTAATAATCATCTAATTTGAAAAACTCTGACTATTAAGGGAAGAAAAGTCCTAGGCTTGTCATTTAGGAAATTTACTCAAAATTTTGAGAATAATAGTAACAGTAATATAAACTGGGTATGAGATCACTTTAACTGAGTGTATGTGTATTGGCTAGTGGACAAACTATTCAAAAGTATAACAACATCACATGAACACAGAAGCATGCCTTTGATTTATTCTATAAGTGTTTTTTCCTTTAATTTAAGCATAATTAAAGCAAACTCAATCCAGTTTTCCCATGATAATTGTAATCTGTGGTTTCTTCAGCAGGAGCCTGTGTTTTTTTATATTCATATATTTAGTAACATTTATAGAAATGTAAATGATTAGAAGTCATCACTAAAAATGTCCCCTTCAAAATACCATTTTATTATCTATAAGTTATCATCTTTAAAATAACTTTGTAGAGAGATGATCAAGATTTACATCTTCTAGTTAGTTAATAATGTATTCTTCTTTGTTTCAAATTGTAATCAATACATTTTTGGAGGGGTAAATAAAACCCCTAAGTATTAATATTCATTACCAGAGTTGAGATAATTGTAGCAAGTTCATTTCTGTTTCTTCTATAGCATTCTTTTTCTCTTTCATCTCTTCGGCCTTTCTGTCATCTCTACTTTCTTTTTGGAGACTTACACATTCTGAGGAAGCTGACCCTACCCCATCTCAAAACCTTATCTAAGCATATCAGCACATTTTATATCACTAGACACAGTGATTGGATGGGATTAAGGTTGAGCATGTAACCTAAGCCAATCCAAGTAGAAAGAATTTCAAGGGTTTTCTGTTAATACCGGAAAGCTGTTATTCACTCCTTTGCTAACATGTACCCTCAAATAGCACAGGGAGCTGCTGAAAGCCATCTTGGATCCCCAGACTTGATCAGCTAAAAGATAAAGCTGAGCTGAAGAGATGGAAAGAAACCAAGTCTTAGACAGCAAGGTAGTGCCAAATGATTTGCCTCATTTGAAACCAACAATACCTCTGTGTATTTTATTTACAAGAGGCAAGATAAAGAGGTTCTTCATTTTCTCTGCTAGTGGATTCTTATTTCTGCTATTTAATAATAGAAGTGCCTGCCATTAGATAGTTTCTGTTCTGGGAGTATTAGCCACGCAGCATTGGCTTTACATGTAATCAGAGTTTTATTAAACCTGACTCTTGTTGGGAACCTCTTTAAAGTCAAATTTTCAGTTAGAGGTAAACCAATCATTCTAACAAACAGTTTATTTTCAATCTCTAATTCAAAAATTTACAAATTTGAAATTTATCATGAGAAAATAAATAGTATGCTACTATCAGCATTCCTATTTGTTCCTATTTCCCTTATGGTTTTGATTTTACATTTTTAAAACTAATATTAGCACAAAAAATGAACTTTAGTAGAAAACTCTTATTATAATTGTGGATCTGTCTTTCATGCCTAACTGCTGTATTGGTTGGCATTTCAGTATTGCCGTTAAACCAGAAGACATCAAAGGTTTGCTTTCCATAAAGTTATAGAGTTAGCTACCTAATCAGAATTCTGCGTGCGTGTGTGTGTGTGTGTGTGTGTGTGTGTGTGTGTGTTGTGTGTGTGTCAAACTAGGCATCTAGATACCAGGTATCTAAATTTCAGTCCCTCAGCCCCGTTTATGCTCAGTTCTCCTATTGAACTTTTTAAATCTTTTAAATTTAAGTTGGTCTTTTTAAATCTCACAAGCTGATAAAACAGAAACAATTAACTGAGAATTGAGTCAGTTCGTTAGAATTACAAGATATTGAAAAACTAAACCAAAAACGGTCGACTGTTACTTAATTTACTCAAGCATGGATATTTTGTGATTCATTTATATGAGTTAAAATGCTTTTTTTGTTGTTGTTTCCCAAATAAAAAAAAACAGGTTCATTGAAATCGCTCTCTCTCTTCTTCAGTTCCTCCCTCTGCTGCAGCCCTTTCCATCCCCTGGAGACTTCAATCAGTCTGTAATCTGTCTTCCAGCCCTAGGTGCCATGTGATAAATGTGCTAACAACCTTGAGTTCTCTCCAGCCCTCCTTGGCTTCAGATCACAGGAAGCTTCTTAGATGAGGGTAGAAAATGGACTTTCAAAGATTAGAATTACCATTTAACAGATACACAGGAGCCAAAACCCACAGCCATTGAAGAGATAAAAAGCACTGACTCCTATAATGTCTTCCACCTTCCAGTTTAACCAACTCCCTTCCCCATCTCTGACACAGTTACTGGGCTGGAACCTTGTTTATAGAGCATGCTTTGAAGTTTTCTGTTTTAGAGGCTCTTTTTGTTTTAATCTGAGTTCAGCTTCATCATTGTTCATTAAAGAACCATCAGGGAGCTCTTATGTTTGAACTATAAGTTACACAGACCACTTGGGGGTATGAGTAATCAAGTCAACAGGAAAAAAATAACTGCAAAAACAGACATTACCACAGTCATCACCCACATTTATAGAGTGGAGTCTGAAATATAGATGCCCAGGTGTGATCAGGATCTTTGTATTTAACTATCAGCTGCCATCCTAAGAGACTGAGGTTTAAAAAAAAAAAAAACACAGAAGACCATAGTGACTTTTTATAATACTCAAATGACGATACAACTTTTAAAAACAATAAATTGATTATTTGCAGTGTATTTCTTATCAGAATTTCTCCAGGGATAATGTGTATACACACACATATATACACACACATAGTATATATTACATGTACATAAATGTGTGTATAGTATGTGTAGATATATATGTATATAGTGTGTGTGTGAGAGAACACACACATACTATAGACACACAGTATATATGAATATTACATGTATATGTATGTGTATATACATTGTGTGTGTATGAGAGAGAAAGCGAAACTCAACTTGATATTTTGAGCTTCAAATGTATTATCTTAAAAATAAAACATTCAATTAGTAGTGACTGGAATTAAAGTTAATGATATTTTTATGAGAGCATAAAATGGTTACCTTGTTATTTTTTATTTTCCCTTCTTTCAAAACATATATATTACAGCCTGATTCTTAGCCAGATTCTATGCTAGGTACTACATACAGATTAAATATACTTCCTTACTACTGAGTCACATAATTCTACCTAATATTTAAAAAAACAAAATATTATACAAAGTGCTTTAAAAATATTTCCTCAAGTTAGGCAAGTATTCATAATCTTCTAAACCAAGAAACAAAAAGTAAAATATATAGTGACTTGCTAAATATAAAGAAATAGATGTGGACCCGAGTTTTCAAATTTTCCTACCAGCATTACCTTTGGGTGGGAGAGCCATCATAAATGTGGGTTCAAGTAGAGTCAATAATTGTAATATTAAAAATGAAACCTAATGTATCCAGGTTACCCTATTGTTTGAATCTTCATCTTCTTTTCATATGGAAAGAAGTGGACTTGCGTATTGAGTTCATTTCTGGAATCTTCTTTGTGGTAGATCTAACTGGTAAGGGCCCTAGGCGCATCAGGAAGAGGATGGGGGCAGAAGGTGAGAATAGCAATTGAATAGCCACTCTGTGAGACAAGAAGTGTCCAAATGGGATTTATAAAGCCGCACAGGTCTATATTTCTGGGTGTTTGGAGTTTCTTTTATTTTGTGATACCATTTAGGGTTGAACTGAGACCATGGGTTATAATCAGGTTTTAACAGTAGATGAAAAATTTGTAAAGCATTGTATTTACAAAAGGACACAGTGCTTTTGTAAGTCCAAAGAGTTAGCTCTAGTGTCCAACAGATCAGCTTGTTACTACTGCAAGCCTTCAGGACTTCCTCTACCTTACATAAAACCAACACAGGAACAGCAGTTTCTAAAACACCAGCACTATCCATGTGTGATCTCTGAATTGGAAGCCCAGTCCATATTTTTAAGTTCTGCATCTGTAGTTTGTTCCCAATTGGAACTAGATATCAATCTCCACAATATTGACATAGCACCATTTCCCCATATGTGATTATGGTCATCTTGGACTATAGATTCCCCCTTCCACTTTGCAGTTCTGAGAGTTCCCTAAACCAGCCTACTGCTTTAAGGGAAGAACTAGGGGATGCTTCTATACCTTACACAGGACAATTCCTGAAGAACAAAATTCTACTCAATTACAGAAAAATTCAAAACCACATTTTTTTTTTGCAGTTTTTGCATGCACTATGAAACAACACACACTTTCCCTAAGATAAACTCTGTGCTAAATCAAAACTTGTGAAGACTGTATGATAATCACTGTTGAAGACAAAGCTCAGGCAAATGTTGAGCTCTGATTTTTTGAAAAATATCCCCCCACACAGTGAGTTTTCTACCTTTACTACGTAAAGAACTTACAGTTAAATGTGAAAATTTATTTTCAGTTTTCTTTTTAGGATCTTCGGACTTCTTTTCTCTTGCTAAGTTTACTGTATCAGAGAATGAATAGTAGTTTCTGACACTTTTTGATGATTTATAGAAACTCACTAACTTTTCAAGTTACATTCTCTCCCTAGACTTATGTCTCACTTCTTCAAGTTATCTCTTTAAAAAAAGTTCTCAGAAGCATTTCAGGCTAAGTTTTTTTGAATCTGATCTCCTTTCAACCTTTTTCTCTTTTGTGTCTTTTCTTTCTAAACAAGTGGCGTCCCTATGGAGGGACTAAGCTCCAGTTACCCTGGAGTAGTTGCTTTGGTACTGTACCCAGAAAAGAGTTGCAATTCCTCCCTGCTTCATGACATCAGTCTTCTAAAGGGGGGCTTTGAGTTCTTTCATGCTTGTCTTGGGTCAGCTTCTAGAAGACTCAAGCATAAGGCTTCATAATGAAGAGCGAACCATTTATTTAACAAAGTGATGCATACATACATGCTAACTAAGAATTATGTTTCGCTCATGACTGTTATGATATAAAAGAATTGATAATTCTAGAATTATTCAGTAGTGATGCCCATGTAATATGCAATTATTCATGCTGTGTGTGTACAAAGCCACATGTGAGTTAAACATGTAACTGTTAATTATGTGTGTAAAAATATAAAAATACATGGAAGTTAACTGAGATGATTTCATATAATTATTAATGGGCATGTATGTATGTTATATGTTTTCATGAAATTACTACATAACTACTTTAATTGAGTGACTAGTAGTTTTTAAAAGAAGCAAAACATCCATTGGATATTCTTAGTGTTCTCCTGTTCTAGGTTTTCTTTATGATGATCATCATGGACCTCTCTATTCTCCCATAGATCCTTTCTTTTATTCTTCCCCAAGATGAACTTCACATATGAAACATCCTCTACTTAACACTATGACAATTTTTAAACTTTATATTTCTCAAGAATTTTTAACAGATTAAAAGGGAGTTTCTAAACTCAAATATATCAACAATAATTAGTCTTCAAGAATAATTTTTAGCTACAATTCAAAGAGCATTTGGAAAAGTAAGATTCGAGTGTGGACTCTGTTTGCTTTATTGCAATAAAAACACAAATGCTCTTAAAACTACAGATGTTTCTGACTGAATAAGAGAAAGATCACACTCAAGAAAGAAAAAGAACATTACTATAATTCAAAAATAGTATGAGAATAATTTTAACAACATTCACACAAAGATATTTCCACAAATTTACCTCACTGTGAGCTGAAGTGGTGTTTGTGAAAACATTTTTTTGTTCTGACCTCTTTTTCCTTGTCATTGACAATAACTAACAAAATTCTGCTCTCATAAGTTCCAATTGAGATAACAGGCTTAATGAGGTCATAGGACATTCTTCTCTGTTACTTAATTAGTAAAGGCAACACATCCTACAAATAAGAATCTATTTGAGAAATTTTATAGGAACAAAAATAACAACCATGACTTCTTTCTAATATTTAGAAAAGAGTTAACTGTTACAATGTTGACTATTAGTTTGGGTAAATGGTGTGATTTGGAAAGGCAAAAGTCATTGCAAATTTGAGAGGTTTGCTTTATTGCTAATAAAATACTCAATTTTAAGAAAATTTAGAACAAATTGCAATGGCTAGGCAGTTATCCACGATGAAAAAAAAAAAAAAGTTAAATAAACAAAATCCCCAAACAATTTAGTCTTAGTCAGCAAACACTTTTTAGAAGAACCTGTGGAATGCGATATGTGCACAAAATTTTACCCATTTTTCTATGAAGTATTCATTCCCCTTCTCAAGATAGGTTGTTCATTTTTCTATTCCTAGTTAAACTTGCTCCTAAAACAAATATAGAGACCAAAGAAATATGGTCTTCTATATCCAAATTTTTAAAAATCTACTTTTTGAAACCTATTTCCATTTCGTTTTCAAGTCCTCATAGATTTTGAATTTCACCTCAAAGCAAAGGAATAGAACAAGAATGGCTCTTCTCAAACAATTAAGGGTGTCATGTTTCTCATAATGTCAAAACCAAAAAGCCAGAGTTATGCACTGATGCTTAACAAATCAGTGTTCTTTTAATCATGTTATTTAAAACCAAGTTTTTACTTTTCTGTTATATCAAAACTATAAAATTACTTCATAAAATTCAAATGCACATATTCCAGAATAAAAGCTACTATGTTCTATTGCTTCCCAGTAATTTAAGCAAAATGCTTTAAATTATATGTATAGATTTCAATTTACCTTTCTAAAATAAATCTTATACCAAACATAAAAATATTTGTTTCAGAATAGCCCGAGATGTGAGGGAAAAAAAACAAAACACATTTGATTTCATTGATAGTGTACCTTGAGCCTAAAAGCAAAGTCAAACAATATTTCTATTTTAAAAAATTGTATTCTTCTGATAATATAGAAGATATACCTAACAAAAGATTCATTTATGTTCTCTTAAATGGAAACAAGAGGAAAGGGTCAGTATGCTAAGGGCTCAGAAGTCTTTATTCTGAAAGTGTTCTGGAGGGGTGGATTCAGGGAAGTCACATAAAAACTTTTCTATGTTTTGCATTTTTAAGATAATGTATAACATAGCAAGCTTAGATTCTCAGAGAGGCCTTTAGGTTCATTGATTTCTACAGGCTATTGCAGCTCTCTTATGAAAAAAAAAAGGAAAACAAAAAAGAATCAGAAATTAACATTTGTTATCTGTTAGTTGTTCTAATTGTGGCTTTAAAATCATCTATTGTCATATGTAAGAAATAAATTTAAAAAATCATATATAGGCAAAATGACCATATAACACCAAAACAATCTATTTCAAACACTGTGAAATAATATATCCTTCCATGTCCTTTTTTTCTTTGCACATAAAACTAGGACATACCAGGAGGTCCTGATAGAAGACAAATGGGAGGAAAAGTATAAAAGCTTAAATGTTCAGCAGTACATCTTCCTAAATAACCTGTAGTTGTCTATTAAACTGCCCAAGCACTAAATGTAGAAAACTGATGATGTTCATGGTGGCCATGGCATGAAAGCATAAAAACATAGCAGCAGGACTTGGGTGGTCCTAGAAAAAGAGGGACATTATGGCAAATTATGCAAGGAAAACCTTAGATCAAACTGCCTCGGGGAGCTGAAGACCCACATCATAAAACCAATCTGAGCCTATAATGAGAGCAGGAAAATCTATCCTCAAACACACAACCGAGCTTCTTCAAAGATGTTTTAGATGTTATAAACCAAAATTAAAATAACCCCTGGAAGCTAGAAGTAAGGCTTAAGCAACAGAATGCAAATGGCCTACAACTAGAAGCCTGGGTAGATAAGGCAAACCTTCCGGAACAGTGGTAAAACTGCTTAATGTGTGGTAGTAAGAGAGCCAAGATAATATTGCTTGTTAACTCATGCATTCATTTATCACCTCAACAAGTATTTATTGAGTGCTACTGCATACCTAGCATCATTCTAGGTACTGAGATCATATTAATGATCACAATTAACAAAAATTATTGCCCTCTTAGTAATAGCTTTTGAGTGGCTGGGAAACAGAAAATAAATGACAAAATATATTTTATTAAATATATAGTGTTTCAGTTGATAGATGCTATGTAAGAAACAAAACAAGGTCTGGGGAATAAAAGGTACCATGTGAAGCAGAAGGATGCAGTTTTAAATAACATAGTCAAGAAAGTTTCCACTGACCTGAAAGAGAGATGCAAGTCATACAGATTTCTGTGGCAAGAGTGGTCCAGATGGAAAGAAGAACAGGGGAAAAATCCTGATGCAAGAAGGTGTCTGGCTTGTTTGAAGAGGAGGTGGCCAATATATTTAGAATGGAGTAAAATAGTGTGGGAGAGAATGATGCTTGAATGATGTAAAATTTTGTCAACTGCTCTAAGGACTTTGGCTTTTAGTCTGAATAAAATGGGAGACTATTAGAAGATTTTGAATAGATAAATGAGATGAATTTTTAGGGGACTACTATGGCTGCTATGCAAAACCAGATTACAATAGAACAATTGTAGAAATAGGAAATCTACCTGATACATCCTGTGAGGTAAGATGGCAGCAGGAAGTAGTGTAGAGGTGGTTAGAGGTGACTGGATTCTAGAGTAGGGTTTCTGAACCAATGACACTTTAGGGTGGATAGTATTTGTTGTGGTTATTTCACTGTGGATTTTCTGCTATTTAGCAGCATTCATAATCTTTATTAATTAGATGGTGGTAGCAACCACTTTTTCCCTTAGTTGTAACAATAAAAAAAAAAAAAAGTCTCCAAGCTTGAAGTGATCCCTTGGAGGGGGGAGAAAAAAAAAACCTTGTGGAGAATGAACTTTCTAGATATATTGCACAGACAAAGCCAAAATGGATTGGAAAGAGATGAGCCAAATATGATGTATCAGTTGGAAGATAGTTAAACTTTTGTCACCATGAGACAAAAAATAATAAAGCCGCATAAATGAAATAAATAATCCAGACTGTGTTCAGAACTCTTCAATGAGGTCACCCACAGACTATCCTTGAGGGAGGGCTGCCATACTAAATATATCTGATATATTAGGTAGCTCACAAGAACTGAAGCCAATTTTCAACACCAAAAAAAAAAAAAAGGCAGTGGGGGGGGGGAATATGGAGATAAAACAGCATCAATTTTAACAACATGAAGATGAGATCACATATTTCATTTTCATTCATCTCTCACTGGAGAAAACCTAGTCAGATGGCTACAGGCAGCTGATATATAGAATTGAGCTGGGCACAGAAGTGTCCAAAACTAAACAGAAGAATTGAAAATGGTGCATAGTTATCTCTGCCAACAATGTCTCAAAGGATGCTTGTTCTGGTGGAATGGAAGGATCCTGTTGTTTTTGTAGGAAAAATGACCAGTCATGTTTGACTAAAGTGCCAAAGGTGCAAGGGGTGGCTGGGAGTTCACTTGAACATATTACACTTAAAATGCTTCTTTAATACTCAAGTAGAGATGATCATTTGTTCAGGAGAGAGTTTTGGAATGAAATATAAGTTTGGGAATTCAAGTTTGTGAAGTGGATACACTCACAAGGGATGGTATATATAACAAACAGTAAAGAATTCCAAAAAATCAGTCTGAGAGTCCTCTGATGCTTATAAGCCAGGAAGAAGAAGAATGATCAATACATGAGATAGAAGTAGCAGCAAGTTGGAAGAAAATCAATGACATGTCCCAGAAGCTTAGTGAAAGAATACTAAGAAAAACAATGATCAATTTTGTGAAATCCTACTAAATCAGAAGAAAAAGAAAACCAATGATGGTGACCTTGAAAAAAAGCAATTTTGATGAAATAGTGATTATAAAGAGAAGATGTGTGAAGAGAACTGTAAATAACTGTCAGTTACTTATCTGGGTTTATATTATAGAGCAGGGGAATGGAGCTCATTCTGGGGGCCAGGGCAAAATACAGATTTTATAAATTAATAAATTCCATGACATGTTTAAGTACTACTGCAAAATATTGAGAAAAGAAAAAGAAATTTGATATAACTTTTGCTATCTTTTTTCAACCTGGAAAGCTTAAGTGGCCTGAGCTTTGCTATAAATACTATCCTATTCATCTTAGTAGAAAATTTGATATATCATGGAAAATTAGGTATTTTCATCCAGAAAACATAATTAGGTAACATAGAAAGGATGAATGTCAAATAAGTAAAAGTAGATAATAGGAAAATATAAACAAAGTTAAGATGGATATAACTATATTAATATTGAAAACTAAGGCAAAAAAACCTTGTTAATAGGTGAAGAGGTTAATACAATAAGAAAACCATTATTTGGAAGACAAAACACTTAAATCTTCATGTACTTAATAGTCTAACCTCACATATAAACAGGAAAAATTGGTTGAAATACAGGGAAACATTCATAAATGTATCACAGTAAAAATTTTATGCAATACTCAGTAATAGACTGCATAAACACACACATCAATAAACTTCATCTAATGGCCTTAAAGAGAATACTTCATAGAAATGGGACAGAACATTTTCTCTAAGCACAAATACAACCTTGGCAAACATTGACTACACATTATACCTACAAGCAAGTATCCACAAATGCTAATATTTTATCATAACAGATTTAAGTTATAAATATAAAGAACTTCTAAGACACTCAATTTTGTGGAAATAAAAAATACAGGTCTAAGTAATACATAAGTGACAAAATATCTAAGAGTGACATTTTGATTGATGAGTGTGCCGTGCTGCTTATTAAATATTTTTAACATCATCCTATAGAAAATCAGACAAATCTCTGACACAAATCAGAAATAAGAAAGGTGAGGCCAAAAACATTAGAAATTTAAAACATACTTTAAGATATAATGATTTCTAAATTTAATAATAATCATTAGTAATACACATTCAAAAAGATACTTTACAATAAATTTGAAAACAAGTTGTATCTTAGAATGATTTAATTTGTAAAAAATTACTGAAAAAGATAGGAAAAAAGAGCTTCTCTTTAGGAAATTAATGTCTACACTATTTACTCTTACCACCACAAGAAAAACAAAGGCCAATTTTAGAGGTGAGTTCCTACATTCATTCCAGAAATAGCTAATACCCAACTTATGTAAGGTTTTTTTGACAGAATATTAAGGAATTCTTTGATAATCAAACTACATTATTTTTCTTATTTGAAGAACAGATGAAAAATTATATATAAAATGAGTCAATTTCTATTCATGTATAAGTTTGTTAGGATGAACCCAACTACTATGTAAAAAAAATATAGTACATTGAATCCCATAATATGATAAAAATCATTGTGGCCAAATTGACATTTTTTCCAGGTAAGGCAGAGTTGTTCAGCATTAAACAATGAATCCAGCTCTTAATCCAGTAGAAAAACAAGCAAATAAGCCTCTTGGATTCCAAACTTAAAACAGAAAGTACTAACTACTCCATTGATATGGTAAGTTACATAGATACAATTTATAATTTTATAATATCCTTACATTACTGAGATAAATTTTTTCCATGGTATATTAGTCATAGAACACACCACTTTATTTTGCATACAATTTTTATGACCATTTGTTATATGTAAAATGGATCCTAATTTCTATTTCTGATAACTCATTGAGTTTAAGTTTTAAATATACATTAGTGTCTCAGCATTACTTAGATATCCTATATTCAGAAACACTTTCAAAAGAATTACCTGTACATATGACATTTGCTAAAACTCAATTGCGTGCTCATATTGACTGGTTCTGTCTTTAAAACCTTTCTATGGTAAATCTAATGTTTTCAAGGTGTTTTAATCTACTTTTTAATGCCAATTTTGGCCATGCATATTCTTACCTCCCAAAGAAAATATCTGCTTCATTTAAGTTTTCAGTTATTCCTGTGTGATTATTCATACTATTTAATAACCTATTACTTCTGCTATCTTTAAAGTTATTCCTTTTCATTTTATATTTTCTCTTCTTTTTCAGTTTCAGAGAATTCTTGTCTATTTCTATTCATCTTTTCAAAAACTACCCAGAAAATTCCCTTATAAAATAAGAATATAAAACAAATGATTTGAAAAATATATAATCTCCAATAGTTTTTCTACAAAACAAGACTGAAATTAGTAATAAAATAAGTTTGGGACATACATTTACTTTAAACAGTTAAGTGACATTAATACTAAAAAAAAGAATATAAAATGAAAAGCATTGAACTGACAACCAGGAAATGACTACAGACATGCCTCATTGTATTATGCTTTGCAGATGTTACATTTGTAAAACAACTTAAAGAATTATGGCAACCCTGGAAAGAGAGAGTCTATTGGCACCGCTGCCACCATTTTTCCAAGAGCACATGCTCACACTGTGTCTCTGTGTCACATTTTGGTAGTTCTCAGAGTGTTTTAAACTTTTCCATTCTTGTACCTGTAATGGTAATCTGTGCTCTTTGATGTTACTATTGTTAATTATTTGGGGGCACCAGGAGCCATTCCCATATATGATAATGGACTTAATAAACGTTGCCTATGTTTTGAGTGTTTCTTTGACCAGCCATTCCCCCATGTGTCCCTCTTTCCTTGAAGCTTCCTATTCTTCAAAACAAAACATATGGAATTAAGGACAGTTATTAACCCTACAATGACCTGTAAATGTCCCAAGTGGAAAAAAAAAATCACAGGTCTCTCACTTTAAATAAAAAAATAGAGATGATTTATCTTAGTGAGAAAGTCAAGTTCAAAGCTGAAATGGGCCCCAAACTAGCTTGCTTGCATCAAACAGCCAAACTGCAAATGCAAAGGAAAGTTCTTGAAAGAAATTTAGAGGACTACTCCAGTGAATGTATGAATAACAAGAATGAGAGACAGCTTTATGACTGATGTGGACAAAGTCTTAGAGGTCTAGATAGAAAATTAAACCAGCCACAAAACTCCCTTAAGCCAAAGCCTAATCCAGATCACGGTCATTATTTTCCTCAATTCTATGAAAACCCAGGGTCCAGGAAGTTAAAGAAGAAAATTTTGAAGCCAGTAGAAGTTGGTTCAGGAGATTTAAAGAAAGAAGCCATCTCTACAACATAAAAATGCAAGATGAAGCAGCAAGTTCTGGCATAAAAGAAGTTGCAGTTAATTATCCAGAAGATCTAGCTAAAGTAATTGATAAAAGTGACCACCCTAAACAACATATCTTCCATGTAGATGAAACAGACTTATATTAGAAAAAAATGTGGTCTAGGCCTTTTATACCTAGAGAGGAAAAATAATTTTCAAACTTCAGAGGACCAGCTGATGACTTAAAGTTGAAGCCACCATGCACATTTATCATACTGAGGATTCTGGGGCCCTTAAGAATTTTACTAATTCTGCTTTGCCCATGACCCATCAATAGGAAAAAATATCCTGGATAGCATACCTGCTTACAACATTATTCACTGAGTATATTATGCTCATTGCTGAGACCTACTGTTCAGAAAAATAGATTTCTTTCAAAGTATTAGTGTTTATTGACAATTCACTTTATCACCCAAGACTTGTAATGGAGATAATATATATTAGGATCAATATTGTTGTCATACCTGCTAACACAACATTCTATTCTGTGGTCAATGGATCAAGGAGTAATTTTGAGTTTTAAGCCTTATCATTTACAAATACATTCCCTGAAGCTATAACTGCTCTACATAGTGATTCCTCTGCTGAATCCAGGCAAAGTAAATTGATAACCTTCTGGAGAGTGTTCACTGTTCTACATATCATTAAAAACATCAATAAATTATGGGAAGAGGTCAAAATATCACCATGAACAGGAGTTTGAAGAAGATTCCAACCCTCATAGATGACTTGGAAGGGATAAAGACTTCAGTGGAACAAATAACTACAGGTGTGGTGCAAATAGCAAGATAACTAGAAGTAGAAGTGAAGCCTGAATTGCTGCAACCTCATTGTAAAACTTCAGCAGATGTGGAGGTGCTTCTTATGGATAAGCAAAATAGTTTCTTGATATGGAATCTACTCCTAGTGAAAATGCTGTGAACGTCGTTAAAATGACAGCAAAATTTTAAAATATTAAGTAAGGTTGGTTGGTAAAGCAGTGGCAAGGTTTCAAAAGATTGACTCCAATATTGAAAAATGTTCTTCAATGGGTAAAACACAATCTAATAAATCTGCATACTACAGGGAAATCTCTATCAGTTAACAGCTATCAGTGTCACCCTCCCCAGAAAAATCACTATGACTCACTAATGATCCTTATAGGTTTTTTAAATAAAGTGTTTTTGTTGTTGTTGTTGTTGTTGGGTTTTTTTTGTAGATTTTAGGTAAAATGAACATTTTAATATAATTCCTACCCAATGACAATCAAGGAAAACTAGATAAAACAATCATAAAGTTTATATGGAACCATACAACATATCCCAAATAGCTAAAGCCAACTGAAGCAAAAAGGACAAAGCAGGAAACTACATTGTCTGACTTCAAATATACTACACTAGAATATGATCCTAATTAGAATAAGTTATATTCCATGTATGTCATAATATGTCAGAAATACACTCTACTGTCATGTATATCTAAAAAGAATTTTAAAAATAGAAAAAAAACCCAAAAACATACTACAAAGTTGTAATTGTCAAAATATCATAGTAATAGCAATCAGTAGGAACCAGACTAATGGAACAGAGTCTAGAACTAAACCGTACATCTACAGCCAACTATTTTTTTATAAAGGTGCTAAGAATATACATTTGAGAAAGGACAATCTTTTCAATAAATGATGTTATGAAAATTAGATAGCCACATGCAAAAGAATGAAAATAAACCCTTATCTCTTTCTGGTATACAAATTAATCCAGAATGAATGAGTCTTAAGTGGAAGACCCAAAACTGTGAAACTACTAGAAGAAAACATAAGGAATCTACTTCAGGTCATTGCACTGGGTGAAAATTTTTTTAACAAGACCCCTAAAGTATAGGAAACAAAAGCAGAAGTGTAAGAGTGGGATAGCATTAAATTGAAAAGCTCTGTAGAGCAAAGTAAATAGTCAATGAAGAGAAAACTACCAAATTTGCAATTATACATTTGTCAAGTGGTTAATATTCAGACTACATAAGAAACTTGATGACAAAAAGCCAAATAACTGATTAAAATGGGCAATAATCCTAAATAGACATCAAAAGAAGAAATACTGGTGGCCAACAGGTACATGAAAAAGTGCTCAATGTCACTAATCAGAGAAATGCAAATGAAACCCATAAGAAGATATCACTTCACTCCAGTAAGAATGTGTTATCAAGAAGACTAAAGAGAACAAGTGCTGCAAAGATGTGGACAAAGAGACTACTTGCACACTGTTGGCAGGGATGTAAATAAGTACAACTATTATGGATAACAGAAAGGAGTCACTACAAAGAAGTAGAATTATCATATGACCCAACATTCTTATTAGTGAGTTTATATGCAAAGGAAATTAAATCCATTTCTGTGTTATTTTTATGAAACTTGCTTTCTCAGGTTCATTGCAGCACAAATAACAATTGCCACGAAATGGAAGCAACTTAAGTATCCAACTGACCAGTGGATAAAGAAAATGTGGTACACAATGAAACTCTGTTGAGCCATGAAACAAACAAAATCCTGTCATTTGTGGCAACACAGATTTAATGAGAAATGATTATGTGAAGTGAAATGAGCCAGGCAGAGAAAGACAAACACTGCATGATCTCACTCACATTTGGAATCTTAAATTGTTGATCTCATAGAAGATGAGAGAAGAATGGTAGTTGCCAAAGACTAGGAAAAGTAGGGGGAAGAATGGGATGAAGAAAATACCCAAGGGTATTAGCTTACAGGAATGAGAAGTTCTACTATGCTATTGCACAGAGATAATAATTGTGTAGCATATATTTCAAATAACTAGAAGAAATTACCATAAGGAGATAATAAATATTTCAGGGAATAGGTTCTACCATGATTTCTACATCATTAAAGGTACATAGTTATCCAAATATTACATGGGAACCTCATTAAAATGTACAACTTTTATATTTTTATGTACCTTAAAAATAAATTTAATTGAAAACAAGTAAAAGCACTATAAAAGGTGTTTTTAAATTGAGGTGTATACACTGTTTCTTAAATATATTTCTATTGTACACTTTAATAAACTATAATGTAGTGTGAACAAAACTTCTCTATACACTGGGAAATCAAAAGTGTTGTGTGACTTGCTTTACTCCGATATTTACTTTATTGCCATACTTTGGAACTGAACCTGAAGTATCTCTTAGGTTGCCTGTATTTAGTCTATCAAGAAAATTAGCAGTTATGAAACTTTATGTACTTAAAATCAGAGATTTGAAACATAAAGCTGAAACTGATATGTCTACTACACAGAATTGAGAAATCATACTAAAAATATCTAAAATCAACAGGCCATAATTAAACAGGGATAAAGAAAATTTAAATAATAAACTTAAGATAGATCTAATATATAGACCTGCACCCAGTAGAGAATACATTCTCATTTAAAATGTGTATTGGACATTAATAAAAACTGACCTAGAACTAGGCTGCAAAGTTTATATAAAAATCCCCAATGTTGATACATCTAGGTGACATTTATAGAGTAAAACAATTTGCAGAAAGTTTGGCTCTCTCTCAAGTATGGAGAACAGTGTCTTGCCAGTTGATCAAGGCTGGTCTCTCTCAAGGTAACTGACATGACTTGGTTTTGCTCTATTTTATTGTCCAGGCAGCCAATTTAGTCATGCACTTATGCTGATGGCAGAGTGCCAAAGAGTCCAAGGAAAGGATCCAATTTCTCTTGAGTCAAGGATTGTAACTGTCATACTGTCATTTCTATCTTATTGTCCAAAAGCAAGTCAATGAGCAAACCCAGATTTAGGAGATAGTGAAATAGACCAGTTTTGTTGTTGGTTTTTAGTGAGAGGAGCTAGGAATTCACATGGCAAAAAGTGAATACAGGGTAAGTGAAGAACTGAGATCATTCATGCCATCAAGCTACCACATGAGCTGGATGCAGTGGTGTTACACTTGCAAACCCAGCAACTAGGAGGGTTGAGGCAGGAGAATCCCAAGTTCAAAGCCAGCCTCTGTAACTTAGTTTGGCTAAGTTGCTTAGGGCCTAATAAAAATTAAACACTATCAAGGGCTGGGAATGTTGCTCAGTGATTAAGCATCCCTGGGATCAATCCTTGGTACCAAAAACAAAAACAACAGTAACAACAACAACAAAACCAAGCTACTATACAAGAGCCTAGAAATGAGGGTTGGTGTGAGACTTAGAGACTTGTCAGTGTGCATGCACTGTTTTCTGGAAGAAGAAAGATTACCTACATGAACCCTCTGCAAAGTAAATGTTATACAATATAATAGCACAGAAAATTATTAAAAATATCTTCTTTGTTGGTCAAGTTAATGTTTTTGTAAAGTTGAATGAAGAAAAGCAAATGCAGAATTTGCCACAGATTACAGAATAATATCTTAACAAAGCAACAACATTTTGATATTAATATGACTTCTAGTTGCTTTGTTAATATTGCTCTTTCTGCTTTCAGTTACTTTTCTCTCACAGTACAGTGGAGAAACTTCCAACATACTGGGATATTTTATTTTTTATAGGAGGAAAAGTCATTTAAACTGCCTCAGAGGATGCTGTAAGAGTTCTTTATTATTGACATATCTGCAACTTTATCAAAAATATAATTTCCCTTTCTCATCAAAATTATGGCCTCCTCTAGGATTAGTTTCCTAAACTAAACATTTAATTAAAATCTCTACAGCAGAAGCTTTGTGTATGATGTGGTGCAAATAGGGAAGTACTGAATGTCTTCACTAAGTACTGTGAACTGATGAAGAATTTTAATAATGGACAATGAATATGATACTATTGCATAATAATGGTTTCATTATGTTTCATGTTACTGACACCTATGTATCCTTGATTATTTTTCATTTATGACATGCACCAATTCAAAAAGGATTTGAAGTCATGAACTGTCTTGCCTCATTAAAGCATCTTACAATATTGAGTCCATTATTAACTCCTGACATGCAACACTAGGGGGAAAAAACAAAGAATTCTGTCACTTATCCCTATGCCATCTCTTAGAATAAGTTAAAGACTGTACCAAAGACTGAGCCTATTAAAGTTACAATGCAATATGAAAGACCATTTTCAATTAAAATTGAGACTCTCTACAGAGGGAATGGTTACATTTTATGCCCTTGAAATATCAAAATGAATGAAGTACATCTAGTTATATATAAAGAATTCTTTAGAAGAATTTTAAACACCCCATATAAAAGATCAATTGATATAGCCAAATGTTCAGGCATATATGGATATTGAATCTGCTCCAAATGCCCACTAGATTTATAATTAAAGATCAGAATTGCTGCATGTAGTATATATTATTTCCTGACAGACAGTGCTACTTATTAGGCATTAACTCTTTTTCAATTAACTATATATTTAATATATACTATATATGACATATAAAACTAGATAAAATCTTACATCAATTATATTAAAATTGACCTTTGTGCAAAATTGATATCACATAATATATCAAGATATATATTCCTATATTAAAGAGTAGATATATATTTATGTATAACTTACATAATTTTAATCATTCTTTCTATTATTTTTAGCCAGAGAGAGGGGGAAGATACTAGAGAAGAGAAGGAATAGCTCACACATTAGAAAAAAAATTTATAAAATAAGTTGATCAGTATATGTCTTTTTTTAAAAAAAAACATAACTGCTGAACAAATTTATCTTTCATTGAATCTATGAATCTGTACTTTGGAAATGAAAGCATTTTAACAGGCCTAAAAAGACGATCAATTCAATTGAGTACAAAAGACATTTTTTCAAAACCAGTCTAATTTTTTTCACATTTTTAATTGAAGTTTGTTGGTCACAGAGCTGCAGTAAATTGAGGGTCAAAATATGATAACTGCAGAGATATGTTGAAGGAGGTCACTTTTTAACAAAAATGCAAGTGATAGAAATTTGAAGCACTAGAGTGTTCTCCCTGATGTCATGGGCTGGCCTTCTCCAGTATGTTTGAAAAGGAAGAGGGTTTGTCTCATGTAGACTCTTCACTCCACTACTCCCAAACCTCTGGTTGGTCACTGCATACTTCACAGTCTGAGTTCACATGGAGTCTCAATCCTGGCTCTCTTTGGCCCCATCTTGTTTCTGCCATGTCAATCTCCACAGAACGAATATGTGGAAATGGGACCATTTCTCACAATCATGAAACTTCTCCATATAGTGAAACCTCCATTTTAATAAAAGATCAAACTTTTCCAGAAAGCATTACAATGTAAGTGTGTTTAGGAGGGACAGGGTAACTTCATATGTAAAATTTTTACCCTTGGGGGGGTTTTAAAATAAAAGTTAACTTTTTATAAAGAAGGCCTCATGGCATTATCTTGCTTTTGTTTTTCTTTCTGTGGGGTCTCCCTGCCACTCTGCCAGAGGTAGATTCCATTCTTCTAAGAGCTTCTCCACTCTTCTTCTTCAGGAGGTTCTATCCACACCCCCTTCTCAAGCCCTGTAGCTTTCATATTCCCAAATAGAATTCATGAGAAAAGAATAATAAAACCTCAAGGTGCATCAGCAGGAGAAATATAGTCAGTACTTGCATTACATACCAGGATATCTAGTGTGAATTCTGACAGCAAAATTCTGATCTGCTCCAAGTCTCTCCTTTCTATGAGATAAAGATATACTTTCTTGGTTTTTCTCTGGATAGTCTACATTGTGATTGTTTTTGACTATACTTAACACACATACCTAATAATATTTTAAAAGTTTAACCATATGATATATTTCCCAATAAAGATAATATACGTGAATAAATTGAGTGAAGTCAATTTCCCATTGTTCAAATTTTTCTTTTCTAGATTCTACATATAGCAGTCAAAAAATGCTTCGGGAATCCTTGAAGGTCCACTAGGTCAAAAAAAAAAAAAAAAAACACAAAAACATAACTGAAAGCTATTTGTCTTTTCTACTCTCATCCTTTTCTAAACATCTCATGGAATTTTCCAGAAGCTACAATGGCATCCATCATCATCATCATTCTAATGGCTAATGAAATATGCATTGATTTATCCTTCTGTCTTCAAAAATTTCTAAAATAAATTCTTTGGAGTCTTTATTATCTCAGCACCTCATAAATAAAAATAAAGTTTTATCAACAACCTAAAAAAGCATATAAAGAAATCCTAAAACCAATTATTTGATAACTACTTGTATATAGGTTTACAGATAAAAAAAGCAGGCATTTCTACTCCTTTAAACTACTGAATGCTCTACCTCTTTTAGACTTTTATTTCACAAATACCAAGTTTTAAAATTTTAACATTTTCTTTGTCCGAGAATATTAAATATCTGACCAGAATGTTTTCCCACAGAATTCTTCCTAAACAAAAAGCTAGAGTGTAGTTTCATTTTAGCCTAGAATTTGTATTTCTCCCCAATCTCAAATGTGTGTGTACATAAGTATTGTGTATGTACATAATATATATACCTATTATATGTATGCATTTATAAAGTATATGTTTATCAATTATACATATCATTTTATTTTATAGTCTTATTGTTGCTAAGCTATCCTTGTAGACCATATAAAAGAAATTGAGGAATTTCTACATCCCCTATAATATATAAGCATTTATATTTTATGAAATAATTGGTACAAGGACACATATATAGCACTTTCATTTTTTAGGGACTAAAATGTAAAACTAAATCAAAGAAACCTTTTAAATGCATTTTTTAATCTAAAATGAGCTATAATAAGTAGTTCTTGAGATATTATCTGGGCTGTTATTTGTCATGTACTTTGAAAATAAACAACTAGACAAAATTGACTGTTCAATTACAGTTTAATAGGCAGCGAAAATATCAGCTCCACAGTTTAGTTTTGAATTTCCTTTGAGCTTCCGATATTCTAGCTACTTTTTCAAAATGCAGGAAGGGGAAAATGTAGTACTGTATCAAAAAACTGTAATTCATCTGTAATGTTGATTTGTAGTATTTCTATTCCATATGGCTTCCATGCATACTGAGAGGTTTCCTGTTATTTACTTAGCACTTCTTATAGGACCTACTGAGAAAAATGAACTTCTTGTTCACAGACTCTTTATCACTTTAAAAGTTATTTCCTAATGCCAGATGTACTTAGGAGCTGCTAAAAGTGGGTCACAGCCAAAAAACAAAGGGTCAATATAAGAATACTTGGGAATTATGAAAAAAATAATTGACCTTAATTTTGTAATTACATCTCTAAATATAATACTAAAATCAGCTTTGTTTTATGATCATTCAAGCATCATAAAGCTTAGCTGGAAGCCACTTCAAAGTCTTTTACTATGTTCTCATTTTGTCAGCATTTATACACAGAATAGAAATAACAGACACAATTTAGAACTCAAACCCCAGAACCTTACACAGTTCCCAACTGGCTGTTATCTTGGAAAAAAAGGACATAAATATCAAACATCTTCTACTTTATACCTTTTATCTCAGTAAAATAGTTAAAAGAAAGATAGTTTCTATGTGTCCATGCTTGTGAAATGGTGTCAGCCTTTGGTGTTTTCCTGGACATATTTCAGGGCGCCACCCAAGCCCAAACTTTGTTCTTCAGAATGGAGATTTCATACACAGTCTCTGCTGAGTTGTTAAGCCCACGTGTTCAAGTTCATGCCTTTCTAATCACATCTGGATCAACCCGGGTCAAACACCTGACCTACAATGCTCTATAAGTGGGTCTGGGTCAATCGGATATCTAAAGCATTTTTAGCTAAGGGGAAGAAGTGAATCAGTACTATGGTTTAAATATGGTTTTATTTCCTCCAAAACACGTGTTGAAGTTTGCCATTGTGGCAGTGTTGGGACATGGGGTGTTTAAGAGACAGTCATTGGATTCACTCTTGAGGAACTAAAATAGTCACTGTGCTTGTGGGCTGATATAGAGCAAGCCGTCCCCCATGTATCCTGTCTTCATCAGATGTGGCTACCCCGTATTGGCTCATCTGTTTGAACTTTTTCTTTTCCCACTCCCTTAGTGACTGTGAGGGTTTCCAGTAATTCTGATTGGAAAAAAAAAAAAATATATGTGGGGGAAAAAAAAAGACAGTCTATGAATAATGTTTCCTTCAGAGAAGATTATTCTGTCCTTCAGTAATTAATAGAATGGGTTCATCACCTAATTCAATCAAAGATTAAGCTGGAGTTTAGTATTGTAAACTATCTGCTCCTAGGATGTTGTTCTTCTGGGTTCCCAATAAAGAGCATGGAATATTTACTCAGGCCTCTCTTCCTTGGTTCATCCTAAATTCTAGGTCTCTTCTCCTTAACACTGGGTGAAAGTACTGAAAGTTTCCACTCTCTCAGACTTCTTGCTTAATCTCTCAACCTCCTACTCTGTAGTTTAAACTTTGGCCAGTTCTGAAAGGGAAACCCAAGACTTAAGGGCATACATACTTTTTCAGGATCTTGGACCCCCAAACCTCATGGTGTTTGGCAGATGTGAACTTCATATGTCATCTCTCACCATAGGATTGCCTGAAGCCCTCCTGTCTTTTCTGCCTCTCAGAGCTTTATTTGTAGCTTCTTGCCCTGAACAGGTGACAAAGTGCCTAAAAATAAAGCATCTCTATTTGGTTAGCTTTATTCTGGAATATAGGCCTTTCAAGTTCTTGTTGCCAGAAAGTTCCAATGTTGTCAGATGTAAAGAGAATAAATACGTGTAGTTGGTTTGTCCTATGGCCAACTACTCCTCATGATTGGAAGTAAAATTCTTCAATGAATTCTTTTCAATAAATGAATGAAGATTTTTTAAAAAAATATTTATTTAGTTGTTGATGGACCTTTATCTTATTCATTTATTTATATGTGGTGCTGAGAATTGAACCCAGTGCCTCACACATGTGAGGCAAGTGTCTTTCTGTTGCTATATATTGCACTCTGCCATTCAATATTCAAAGAAAAATTGTATTGAAAGTGCATTTTATAGTTAAACAGGAAAAAACTTATAAATGTATGTAAGATATAGGGCACGCAAATCGTGCAAATAGATGGCTTCAAATTCCACTTCTTGATTACAGATGAATCTGTGTTATCTAATATGTCAGTTTGATAAGATTCTCAAAGAAAATAGCCCAGAAAGAATCTAGAATCATTCAAAAGGCACACTCTACAAGCAAAAGAATTTTAAGAGTTTTTCTTGCTATGCAGTTTGTTTCATTTCACTGTTTATTAATTGTAAAAAGCTACTTATTTTACATATATGAAGAGTCAGAGGAGCCTTAGAAAAAAATCAGAGCTCATGTTAATCTAGCATGATATGATCCAGTCCAATGTTTTAGAAAGCAAATTGCAACATGGTTAAGAAGAATGATGTAGCTTCTGTCCAAATTAAGATGAACCAGATGTTCTTTTCCACACATTTGTAAAATATCGCTAAAGAGAAAAATATTTACAAGGAAAGAGGAAGAGGAGGAAGAGGAGGAAGAGTTATTATTATTATTATTAGCTGACTCTCTGAATGCTTGATGTTCACTATATACAGTCCAGTTCCTTTTCTTATCTACAGACTTCATATATACTTATAAAATTAATGTAACATAGAAAACTTAAATACCAGTAAATGTCCTACTCTATTTTCTTTACATTCCTGTTTCACTTTAAACATGCAAACAATGTTAAAAGTAAAATATTCCCATTGATTTTTTTCCGTTGTGTGCATCTAAGTATTTGTTTCTGTATATTTTGTTTATGTAGACATGCTTTCTTAAGTCATGATTCTGCAACTTTTTGGTTTTTCTTCCTGTACATATAATGTTTAATATTGAACATTTTCCATATCATAAAGATATGACATTGTTCATCACTTTTATTATGGTGTCTTACTAAAAGTTATTTCCCATCCAATTGTCATATTTTATTTCTATATTATAGCATTAGAGAAAGTTGCAGTAAATATGTTTGGGTATAAAACTTTTGATGAAGTTTTGATCATACTTGAAGAACAGGTTTATAGACAATGTGAATATGTAGAAATGTTTGAAACCTTGAAATTTATGCTCTTACTAGTGTTTATCTGATCCCTTATACACAACACTAGGTCTTATAAACATTCTGAATCATTTTAACCAGATAATAAAAAAAAAATACTGAGATAGCTATTATTAATTAATTTATTATTCATTTGTTATTGATTTTTAGAAACTCTTTATATATTCTAGCTATTAGCTCTTTGCTTCTTATTTATACTATATTTTCTTCAAATGTCCTCTAAATTAACAGATGGTATCTTGGTGACTAATATTTTTTTTTTCAATTTTTGATTGTGTATCTAAAACCTTTTAAACTGTTTTTCAAATTCACTGACTTCTCAATTTCATTATCTGCATTTTTCTTTTACAAAATAAAGTATGTTAATGCTTCCCATCGCAATTGCTGAATTTTCTAATTCTCCTTGAAATTCTACATTTTAATCATATTTTCTTGTATGGATTTTGAAGCTATTTTAGGTGTCAAAGTATCCTGACAATAACTTTTTGGTAGGTTGGCCTCATAATGAAATAAAACAAAGCCTAAAATCCTCCATCTTTATAGATTCTAGCCACTAAATTTCATCTGATAATGTATACTTATTTTTGATATCTTGCCTAATATTTCTAATTTTCTTGTTCTTTTATTATTTTAATATGAAATTTGAAGATTACTTGAGTCCTTAAGGTTGATGTAGATATTTTTTATTTATTTTTTTTGTTTTATTTTACCGTATCCAATTTCTATTTATTTAAATGTTATCTTTCTACACTCACACATTTCTGGTGGGATTGCAAATTGTTACAACCACTATGGAAAACAGTATGGACATTCCTCAGAAAACTTGGAATGGAATAACCATTTGACCCAGTTATCCCACTCTTCAGTTTATACCCAAAGAACTTAAAATCAGCATACTACAGTGACACAGCCTCATCAATGTTTATAGCAGCTCAACTCACAATACCTAAACTATGGATCCAACTTAGGTGTCCTTCACCAGATAAATGGATAAAGAAACTATGGTATATATACACAATGGAATATTACTCAGCCTTAAGGAAGAATGAAATGATGGCATTTGATAGTAAATGGATGGAGCTGGAGAATATAATGCTAAGAGAAATAAACCAATTTCAAAAAACCCAAAGCTGAAGGTTTTCTCTGATATTCAGAAGCTAATTCACAATGGGGGAATGGGGGAGGCTAAATAAGAGAGGTACTTTGGATTTGACAGGATTTAAAAGGAAGGCAGGAGGTATGAAATATAGGGAGGATAATAGAATGAATTGGACATTATTACCCTATGTGCATATGATTACACAACTCATGTAACTACATCATGTACAACCAAAACAATGAGAAGTTTTACTTCATTTATGATGTGTCAAAATGCATTCTACTGTCATGTATAACTAATTAGAATTTTAAAAATTAAACAAAAAAATGGAATAATACCTATCAAAAAACCTAAATGTTAACCTTTCAAGTTTAGCAAATTGTCTCATTAATTTTTAACATATAGTTAAAAATTAATAATTTTCAAAAGTAATTTTCAAAATTTCTGATGACTTCTAGAATTCCCAGTTTTAATTTACTAGTCTTATGCAGAAGTTGGAAAGCTTTATATAATGTAGATAGGTTAAATCACTGATAAGCCAAGTGAATGAGTCCAATTTAAGATATTGGAGGCATAAATACAGAGTTAGAATGAGTTTGTAAGAGAGCCAGAGACAGAGGTTAGGGCCAGATAGAAGCACAACTATTCCCATTCTCCTCTCCTCCTACTCAGTGAGATTCAACAGGAACCCAGTGTTCTCACTCTTTCCTTCCTTCTTCCCATAAAATGAAATTGTTTTACAATGTCATCTGAAGAAATCCTAGATAAAGGAAATTAATATCTAGTATGTGGAACTTCCAGTATTATCCAATTGGTAAAAATAGAATTTTTAGCAGGAAAAGCTTTTCTTTTCCTCCACAAATCACAATGTTAACTACTCTACTAACACAAAGCAAAAGAAAACATTTTATCTAAAAATTCAGTATAAAAATATATAATGCAAAGGTAAACACGCATTTCGTAATATAAATTGTAGGTAAACATAACTGCATCTTAGGGAAATACTTTGACTTTAATTATCTCTGGCACTAATTGACTAGTCATACTTTCTTATAACACTATTTTAGATTGTAATAATTAAATTAGGTGCTCCCCTCCCCCACACATATATGTCTGTCTTTACAACACACACACACACACACACACATATATAATCTATATATTTAGCACAGTTCCTGTATGACATACCATAAATGCTTAGCAACTATTATGAAATTTATCCAACAGAATATGATATGTTGGATATGTTCATCAGATCATATGAAAATGAAAGCAAATCTTATCCAAGAAAATATTTCTCATGAAGTAAACTTAAGAAATGTATTTATTCATAATGAACAGTGAATAATATAAACAAATTCATTTTTAAAGAACTTACACTGAATTCCAATAAAAGTAAAAAATGATGAAGAAATTAAGAGTTACTACCTTTGTACTTAAAAAAACTTGGCAATTGAAAATTATCTTATAAGACCTCTAAATAAAGAAAAAATACATACGATTTTACTCAAATAGTACTTTTCCTTATTGCTACTTGTTAATGAGATACATACTAATCCTACCCACATTCCACTGAAGGCACTTTTGACTTGAATTCTACTGCTGGAATTCTAGTTCTGACTCTACACTGATGGACAATATACTTGATTTTTGCCCAACACTTTTGAGCAAGGTATTTAGTGTGTTTATGCTGTTGTTTTCACAATTCAATGGAATAGTTTCTTAAAGTCACTGATATGCTTTTATGCAGGGGATCATATCAACTAAACTCACAAATGTCTTTGAAATCCCTTTGCAATCTATGAAGCCTACCAGCCACATCAGGCACTGACTGATAGACCAGGGTAAACTGGCTTAGTTCCTGTCTCAGCCCATGACAAATGAATTGAGCAGCAGCATATGGCTCATATACCTGTATCCGCCATCAGAAGAAACAATTTTTTGGGCTGGGGTTGTGGCTCAGTGGTACAGCACTTGCCTAGCATGCATGAGGCACTGAGTTTGATCCCTGGCACCACATAAAAAAATATAAACAAATAAAATAAAGGTATTGTGTCCACCTACAACTAAAAAAAAAATATTTAACAAAAGAAACAATTTTCTGAGCCAGGAGGGGTAAAAGTACAGTCAGCCCCCTTTCACAGAAATAAGAACATTCAAAGAGAAGACAATAGCTAGAGAGAGAGAATGAGAAAACTTCAGTGTAATTGTTATCTCACAGCCTTTACTGGTACCCCATTTGGCACCAGTAGTTGCAGGTATGGTATATATAGTTTTTATATACTGTATGCAAATGGAGTCACAATAGGCAACACCTCTCCAGACAACCTTGGCAGGAAAAGGAGAGAAAGAAAGGTGAAGAAAATCTGTCCACCTCCTCTGCCTCCTGTTTCTCCACATCTTTTTCTCTACCTCTACCTTTGTATCTCTCTTCCTCCCCGTCGTATCTCATTCAAGCTCTTACCTTCACACTGCTTCTCTGTAATTAGCTAAAGAAAACTGTCAGAAGAGATTTTCCAAAAACAAACAAATAACATTACAACCAGTTTATCTATGATTAGAGATTATTCCAGTTTCTTCTCTAAACTGTAACTCACTCTTTGGTTTTCTATCCAAATTTAGCACCATCGTATTGCTCTGCTCTATTTTCATTTTTATATACTGTAATATCATCCAAACTGATTTGTCTAACTTAACCTTTCTAGCCAAATTAATTTATTCTCTTTCTAAAATACCCATTTTACAAGTAGAGGAAGGCAATCAGAGAGAGGGAGGAGGGAAGGGCAGGAAAGGGGGAAGTACTGGGAAATGAAATGGAGCAAATTATGTTATGTGCATATATGAATATGTCATAATGAATGCCACTCTTATATATAATCATTGTGCCAATAAAAACATGGTTTATAAAAAGAATGACAGAGCCACTAATGTCTTTTGGATCAAATTTAATAATTAATTCAGCATTTAAACTTCCCTTGGAACCATCCAAATCTCATCTTGAAATCAAACTAGCATGGCTCATCTCTCTCTGCCAGGCTATGGCCAGATCCCTTCATATTTATACTTTTCCTGTGTTTTTTGCTCAAAACTTTTTCATCTCCTGATATCTATCGTAGCTTGAAAATGGGTGAGGACACGGAGATCTGGAAGCACACTTTATTAGTGGCACCACAGCTCAAAGAATAATTCCCAAAGTCTGAGCCCAAGCACAGCAGAGTTTTTACTTTTAAACATAAGCATGTTTTAGTTACATCAAGCCAAGAGAATTGGTACAATTATATTGCAGGGTGTATTCTACATTCCTTATGTAGATACAAGCTTGTCAATAGTCTGATATTATAGCTATAGTTATAGCTATATATAGGGACTATAGCCCCTATAGCTTAGGGACTTTTATTACACTCAGCCTAAAGGGGGATTGTTCTCTCCTTGCTACATTGTTTCCTGCTTCTGCTACTACAATGGTCTGTTACAGTTACCTGCTAACCATAGTGTCTTGCAGTGGCTAAGTGTTAGTATGCAGAGTATCTGTGTGTAAGTGTGTAAAACTACAGCCTGTCAGCTCTTAAAAGGCTCAAGTTTCCATTCTGTCCTACCACAATAAGGCAGCACACTTTCATTATGCCCAAAATAAAATAAACTAGCTCTGTCTCAAAGGGACTTTCTAATTATAGGAGTTTTTAAGATTTAAATTGTTTTGAGATATGATAGACTTTCTTTTTTATTTTCTTAGTACTGAAAAATAAAATTGTTTTGTTATAGAAGAACTTAAATGTTGGTTGAATTTTTAAGTTCTCTTTTTTTTCTACAAAGAAGTCAGTTTTCTTTGGTAGTTCTATTAATGATAACCAGGCTTTACTTCATATTTTATCTTTGATATCACAATAAAAATTCTAAGATGAACCCATTATTCCATTTGTACACTATTATGTTTGCTATTTTATATTATCTCCAAATTTTGAATTTAAACTTGACAGTGAGAGTCCGCTTCATCCCTTCTTAAGTGAATTTTATTAGGGTTTCAGCATCTGAAGAGCCTTAATATTTAGGTAGTCTGATAAATGAATGCTTGGATGAATACATGCTAAAAGAATTAATAAATGTCAATTGGAGGCCTCTTTGGACTGTTTCAAAAGCACATGTTGCTTGTTTTGTTTCATTATTTTGCTTGCATACCTGCATCTTATGTTTTAGTATATCAAAGAATTAAATTATTTACTTGGACACTTTCCTGAAAAAGTAAAGTGCAGGATGTATCTGTTGTCATTCTGGCATTTTTATTTAAATTTTAACTAATACATAAATACAAAAATATTAAGCATGCTAATAGACACCAGATGGTGTTTTGATACATGTACATAGTGTATAATGTTTAAATCAGTGTCCAATAGCTATCTCCTCAGAAACTCATCATTTCTCTGGGTTGAGAGCAGGGAATAGTTATTAAGTTATGTTAGATAGCATATCCGCTCTAGTTTTGTATAGGACGACAAATATAGGTAATAATGATGCATTATATATTGCAAAGAGCTCAAAGAAAGAATTTTGACTTCTAAAATATTTGTCTTGTTTCTGTGTTTAAGGGTACTGTACTACATAAGAAAATTCTACGGGAATGGAAGGAAAAAAAAAAAACACACTTTTTTTTTTTTAAGGAAACTTTAAAAAAAAAAATCCAATATTGCCCCTCTCTTTAAAAAAAAAAAATCAGGGATTGAACTGTGGGGCACTCAACCACTGAGCCGCTGTATTTTATTTAGAGACAGGGTCTCACTGAGTTGTTTAGTGCCATCACTAACACAACAGATTTTTAGGACACAACAATTATTGTTTTCATAGATTTATATGAATGGCTAGAAGACTAAATTTCCTTGAAATTTATGCACCAAATACATATCCTCAAAACAACTTCTCCTATCTCATGTTACTCTAAAATATTATTTTATTAGTTTAACTTATTGTTCCCCATTTATTACACATGCTTATCTGTATCTCCAAATTAAAAGGAAAAGCCAGAAGTTTACTCTAAAATATAGCTTGTTACACAATCTTCTTATAAAAAACATCTGTAAAGAGAAAACAATCTTCCCCACATCTCTGCCTCTAATTCCAACCACTTCTTACTGCTTTCATTTAGGGAGAGGATTCCATGGAGATTTTTTTTTCATATTTTTGCATAAATACAATTGGATATGTAAAGCACTCAAAGGAGAGTCTGGCACAGACTGTTGTTTTGTTGTTTTGTTTTGTTTTAAATACCAGGGATTGAACTCAGGGGCACTTGACCCCAGAAATGCATCACAGGCCCTATTTTGTATCTTATTTAGAGACAAGGTCTCACTGAGTTGCTCAGTGCCTCGTGTTTTTTTGTTGTTGTTTGTTTGTTTGTTTGCTAAGGCTGTCTTTGAACTTGCAATCCTCCTGCCTCAGCCTCCCAAGCCTCTGGGATTACAGGTGTGCTCCACTGAGCCCGGCTGTAGCAGTCTTTTAATTATCACTTCATTGGGTTTTGCAACTTTTTCTGAAGATTACTTTTAGAGTAGTTCTAAGTTGATTCAAAATTAAAAAGTATGAAGATTTCCCATATATCTCTCGACCTCACACATGCCCAGCTTCCCCCATCACCCCATTCCTCACCACCATACTATATTTGTTATAATGGATAAACCTACATTTAAGACATAATAATGTAAACTCATAGTTTACATTAGGGTTCACTCTTGATATTAAAAGTTATGGGTTTTGACAAATATATATTCACATGTATCTACCATTATAGTATAATACAGAAAAATTTTACTGCCCTAAAACTTCTATGTTTTCTGCCTACTTATTCATCCCTCACTTATAACTCCTGAAAATAACTGATTCTCTAATATCTTCATGATTTTACCTTTTCTGAAATGTCACAGTTTGAATAATTCAGTGCAGCCTTTTCATATTGACTTCTTTCCCTTATTAAATATCACATGCATGTAAGTATCCTCCATCTCATTTTAGCACTTTGTCACTAATGACATTTTAGAAGTAAATAGTATGCCACTGGATATATCACATATTTTGTAGTCTTTGATATTATTCATGTACCTAAGGATTTCTTAGATACTTTTAACAAGTATGTATAAATCTGCTACAAACATCCAAATACAGTTTTTTGTGTACACATAGTTTTCTAATCCTTTGGATATATACCAATGAGTGTGATTGCTGAAATATGTGGTAAAGGTATGTTTACTATCATAATAGGATCCAGACTGTCTTCCAAGGTGGCTGTACTACTTTCTTTCTCATTTCATTTGCAATGAATGAGAGTTCCTGTTGTTCTACATCCTCACCAGACAGTGTTCTAGATTTGGATCATTCTAATAATTGTGTAGAAATGCCTGTTGTCTCAATTTGCATTTACCCAATGGCATATGATGTGGAACATGTTTTTGTGTGCTCTTTTGCCATCTGCATATCTTTTTTGATGATATGTCAAAAATATTCTACCCATTTTTAATCATTTTGTTTATATTCCTATTGTTTGAATTGGTTTTGTGTCTTTTTAAGAATGATTTTTTCAAACCAAGATTATTAAAACAAATCCAATTTTATTCTTGAATTTTGAGTCTTCAATCTTTTTTATTTTATGGTATGTATAAATTTCAGGCCCAAAGTTCAAGAGTGTGAAAAGCTATTTTGTTGTTGTTGTTGTTGACTTAGCTTATGAATCCCTATCCCACATGGTTGATGGGGAAACTAACCTCATTTCGCTTTTGTCCCCCTGGGATTCTGGAGTTCTAATGACTCTCACTAAGGCAAGTTTTAGGAAGACCATGACATCACTGATTGATCTGCATTACAAGAATCTCCTTCCCATCAGCATGTCCCTGCAGAATTCACATCTTACAGAATGTCAAAAACACAGACCACCTATTAGCTTATTCTCCCTAGGTTCATTCTCTAGGCATTTCTTGCCTGGTGTCTTGCTGTCTTACTAAGGACATGTTAGGAAAGTCTGCCTGTGCATCTGTCCCATGTTTCTTTCCATGACACTTTTGCTTTCAATGCTGAAGATATTCCATTCCAGTTTGAGAACACTAAACCCTCATTCTGTCCTAGACATTATATCAATCCCATTCAAAACTTTAAAAGAAAAGCCCCAAGTTTTTACTTTATTCAACTATATCCCCTTCCTTAGACAATGGGCAACAAGGCTCATGTAATACTTAAAAGGTAAAATATAATTAGAAAAAATACATGAAGGGTTATTTAGTCATAATCAGGAGAAATTAACTACAGCTACATTAAGCAGAAAAATAACTTATCAAAGTTAAGTTGTAACTCCCAATCTGCAGGAAACCTGAAAGATCTAGAATGGAAGTCAACAATGCTTAAGTCAGCCATGGTACTAGACCTCTATAATCATCACTGTTGCCTTCACTAACCCTAGCTTGCATAACTCATACTGTCCCTTCACTGGCCACTGGAGACCATACCATAGCTTCTGTGCCATTCTTATTGTTGAAAAATGGAAATGCCTGCCACAAATTACCACTGCATAGATGACTAATGAAAATATGCTGGTTCAGTTGTCTCAATATCATAGCTAGGGATGAAACATCTATGTTTAGGTGATTGATTGGTGGAGCTTAAGGCACGAGCCAACAGTGGAAAGGAAACTGCCATAAAGAGTATTTGTCATTTTCAGCTTTTCAGAATGCAATAGTCTTTGAAACAAAACAAGGGATTACCCAAGCATAAAATAGAGATTTACATAATCGGCAACCCTAAAGTTAGAAATGTCACTCACCTTTGACTCTCCTAAATAAGTACACATTTTTGTGTTTCCAAGAAATACAAAATTAACTTTTAGTGCCTACTGAAGTACTCTTTGTGCAACAGCAGCATGCATATGTATGTGTTTGCGCGTGTGCACACACACACACACACAAACACACACACACACAACTACTTAATAATATTAGTTCAAAACATCATTAATTACTGTCTCCAGATCCATGCCCCAAACTTCTGGAAGGTATGCTTTTCTCTTCTGTTTCCATTATACCTTAAGTGATTATTGTGATAAATTTTAAGTAATAAATTTCACCACAACCATACTCTGTATGGGAAATAAATACAAGTGTGATGAATTCCATTAATTGATTTTCAAAAGTTGACCTGGATTTGTATACCCTCATACTTGGTCATGCAGTATCTTTTTTTTTTCTCCTTCTATAATGTCCTAAATAAATATTGGTATAATTCACCAATAAATCCATCTGGTCTTTGGGATATTATTGATTTATTTTCTTTAACAGAGATAGGCTTAATCAGATTATCTATTTCTTCTTGTGTGACCTGGGACAGATTTTATCTTTCAGAGAACTGTTTTTATTTTATCCTGGTAATCAGATTTTGGAGCATAGAGCTATTTATACTGTTTGTTATCCTTTTAATGTTCACAGAATATATGGAATATGTAATGATGCCCCCCCCCTTTTTTTGGAGTTGGACACAATACCTTTTTTATTTTTATGTGGTGCTGAGGATTGAACCCAGGGCCTCACATGTGCTAGGCGAGTGCTCTACCACTAAGCCACAACTCCAGCCCACCTCTTTCATTTTTGATATTAATAATTTTGCCTGCTCTTTTTTGCTTAACTTGGCTAGCATCTTGTTAGTTGTACTGACTTCTCAAAGAACCAGTTTTTATTTCATTATTTTCTGTTTTTAATTTCATTTGTTTCTATTATGATTTCCTTAGTTTTGCTCAATTTCAGTTTCATTTCTTTCCCCCTTTTTTCCAGTTTACTAAAGGAAAAGCATAGATTATTGATTTTAGACCTTTTCATACACATTTAGTATTATAAATTTCTTTCTATAGGCTGCTTTTGCTGCAATTTTTTGTTTTAATATCATTTCTTTAGACTTATTTCCCCATTTTTTTAGAAGTGTGCTATTTAAGTGCTAATGAAGATGTGGATAAAGCGAACACTTGTACATTGTTGATGAAAACGTGAATTAGTACAGTGTTATAGAAAACAATACACTGGTTCTTAGGTTCCTTAAATTAAGTATGGAACTACCATATGTTCCAGTAGTCCTATATCTAGGCATCATGTAGCCAAAGAAAATGAAATCAGTATGATGAAAAGACATCATCCGCACCCCCAAGTTCTTTTAAAGCATTAATCAGAATAGTCAAGAAATGAAAACAACCTAATCGTCCATCAACTGATGAATGGATAACAAAAATATGGTTCATAAATACAGTGAAACCTGTTATTTGTGACAATATGGATGGAACAGAAGATCATTAATTAATAAATGAAATAAATCAGGTATAGAAAAGTAAGTACTGCATGATCTCATTCATAGAATCTGAAAACAGATCTCACAGATGTTGAAAAAAGAATGGTGACTACCAGTGGCCAGGAAGAGTCACGATGGGAAGGATGGAGGAAGAATGATCAATGTGAACTATTTCACAATAAGGTGATAGTAGACAATAATATACTGTTCATTCTTAAAAAGCTAGAAGGATTTTGAAAGTCATAAAGAAATAATAAATATTTCAGGGAGAGATATATCTAACCAGATTTACACATTATAAAATATGTGCATGTATTAAAATTTTATATGGTAAAATTAATTTTTATGTATAAGTTTAAAAAAAATTAAAGAATTACAGCCTAGGTTAGAATATTAAAGAAAAAAAAGAGTCCTGGTTAATCTCAAAGTATTTTTGGCTCACTTAATTTATAGAGGCCTCAAATACATGGCTACCCCATGCATTCTATCCAGGGTATTATTCTATTCAGTAGAAGAGAGAGGTTAGCCTCTCCTTAATCCAGTTTGATTGGAACAAAAACTTCTTAAATTGTTATTATTATTATTCTCTATTTAACATATAACATGTGCCTTTTATCCTTTTTACAAGAAAGATGATATAGACATGATTCTTGCATTTGGGAAATTATGAAAAGTTATATAACAACCAAAGGTGTGTGTTTCTCTTTTCCCTGACCTATTTAAACTGGGTCTTGGGCAAGTTTTTTTTTTTTTTTTTTTTTTTTTTTTTTTTTAAAGATGCAAAGGTAGCATTTAAAGATGACTAACCAGAGGACACAATCACTATGAGATCAGTAAGGTTCCAACATAGGGAAGAGAATCCAGAGGTCACTCTTATGAAAGACCTCAAATGCCAACTTATGGACTGTATCATATCTATTGGAGTAAGAGCCTTTTTGTGATAGAATCCACAGGTTTTACAAACAACTGGATATGTAGAGGAAGAAAAAGGGAAAGTCAAGAATGACAACAAAAATTTTATTTTTAGGGATGCAGATTAATCTAGTTGTCAATTAAAAAAATTGTTTTGGGAATTATCTAAGCTTGGGAATTAGGACAAAAATAAAAGGTAAAAAGAAAAAAAAGAGGAAGAATAGTTAGGAAATTTTATTTTTTTTCTCCTTCCCAAAACAAAAGCAAGAGCTTTCTAAATATTTCCAGTTTAGATAATGGAAATATTTTGTCCCCAAATGTGGTATGAATAAACAATATTTTCCTGGGGGATGGCATATATAAGGTCCTTGCTTAGCATCTGGATGGCCATCTTAAGTGACAGCAGCCATTTTAAGAAAAAAGTTTTGGGGCTGGGGATGTGGCTCAAGCGGTAGCGCGCTTGCCTGGCATGCGTGCGGCCCGGGTTCGATCCTCAGCACCACATACAAACAAAGATGTTGTGTCCGCCGAAAACTAAAAAAATAAATATTAAAAAATTCTCTCTTTAAAAAAAAAACGAAAAAAAAGTTTTGATTTGCATTTCTCTATTTGCTAGTGATGATGAACATTTTTTTCATGTATTTGTGGATTAATTGTACATCATCATCTGAGAAGTGTCTCTTCAAATCCTTGACCTATTTATTGATTGGGTTACTTATTTTTTTGGTATTTAGTTTTTTGAGTTCTTTTTATACCCTAGAGATTAGTGCTCTATCTGATGTGTGAGGGGTAAAGATTTGCTCCCAAGACGTAGGCTCTCTTTTTACCTCACAGAGTGTTTCTTTTGCTGAGAAGAAACATTTTAGTTTGAGTCCATCCCATTTATTTTTGATTTTAGTTCTTGTGCCTCCGGAGTCTTATTAAGGAAGTTGGAGCCTAATCCCACATGATGGAGATTAGGGCTTACCTTTTCTTCTATTAGACGCAGGTCTCTAGTTGTCCTTGATCCACTAGCAATTAGAGAAATGCAAATCAAAACTACTCTAAGATTTCATCTCACTCCAGTCAGAATGGAAGCTATTATGCATACAAACAACAATAAGTGTTGGTGAGGATATGGGGAAAAGGGTACACTCATACACTGCTGGTGGCTGCAAATTGGTGGAGCAAATATGGAAAGCAGTATGGAGATTCCTTGGAAAATTGGGAATGGAACCACCGTTTGGCCCAGCTATCCCTCTCCTCAGTGTATACTCAAAGGACTTAAAAACAGCATACTACAGGGACACAGCCACATCAATGTTTATAGTAGCACAATTTACAGTAGCCAGATTGTGGAACCAACCTAGATGTCCCTCAATAGAGGAATGAATAAAAATAATGTGGCATACATACACAATGGAGTATTATTCGGCAATAAAAGAGAATAAAATCATGGCATTTGCAGGTAAATGGATGGACTTAGAAAAGATAATGCTAAGTGAAGTTAGCCAACCTCCCAAAACCAAAAGCCGAATATTTTCTTTGATATAAGGAGACTGATTCATAGTGGGATAGGGAGCAGGAGCATGGGAGGAACAGATGAACTCTAGATAGGGCAGAGGGGTTGGAGGGGAAGGGAAGGGGCATGGGGTTATTAATGATAGTGGAAAGTGATGATCATTATTTTCCAAAGTACAGGTATGAAGACACGAATTGGTGTGAATATATTGTGTATATAACCAGAGATATGAAAAATTGTGCTCTATATGTATAATATGAATTGTAATGCATCCCGCTATGATATATGTTAAAAAAAGAAATAAAAATATTTAGATATACATAAAAAAAGAAAAAAAAAAGTTTTGGTTTCCCACCTAAGGGCATTTCTGAGAAAGGCTCAGCACTCCCTCATCCCAACCCAACTCCTAACTGCCGCATCAGGACCTGCTGGGCTCTGATTCCTGAGCCTGCTCCATAAAAGTCAGGGAACCCAAGCTAGTTTTGCCTCTCTCCTCTAGAGGTGTCCTTTATTTGTCAGCTCTGACAAATAAACTCTGGTGTGTATCTCTGCCTGGTCTCCATCTTTCATTTCTCGCTTACCCGTCTCTGGTTCCTCGCTTTCCCTTCAGCATGATCCAGACAGGAATAAATTCTGACTTTTTATCTCTGAGCAAGGTGTAACAATGTACCAAGGTATTTGAAGCACATGAGTTAATGAGGGACCAAACCTGAACCCCTTCCAAAGTCTGATGAAATAGCTTAAGGAGAATCAATAAATGAAAAGTCAATGCGTGCCTTATGGCAAGGATATGATGTGAGACTGCTTTTCAAAGGTCAATCACTAATCACAGCCTTGGGCTGTTGTAAGCAAGCAAGAAGAGGGATTAGGGGAAAGGAGATGTCTGGTGCTTCTTGTTATTTGGAAACAACAATGCCAAAACAATTCTGTATGCAGAATTCTCAGTAAATAGGCCTTGAATTTTAAGCCCTTCTCTTTTTTTTCCATCTTTATTTTACATTTACTATCCTTCAAGTGTTTTATTTTCCTAAATGAGGAAGATGAGACTTAAAATCAGATGGTTTGCAAATAATTAAGTTCACACTAATTAAACAGTACCCTCAATGTAAGTGGCGGCATTTACAAAGGAAATAAAACAAGTCCAGGATAAATGTAGGGCCTCTCATGGAGAGAATAATGACTTCAGCAGCAGCTCTATTGTGCCTGAAAGGCCTATACCTGTGAAGAAGAGTTTTTATATGAAGTGAGGAGCATAGTTCAGAAGTTCAAAAGAGAAATCAGAACTATAGTTCTGAGAATTGCTTCCTTAGCAGAAGTCTCAGCTACACTGCAGATCACCTTTGCGAAGTGTAGGATTGGCATAGAATCGCAAGGAATTCTCAAAACTGCCAAAATCTAAACAGTAAGAGAAACTGAAAGAGCATCCAAAAATGAACAGAAGCTAAAAGTCATGGTCCTTTCCTCTCACTGTCTTCATACAGAAAGATCAAGAGATTATGCTAGTTGGGAGTTTCTTGTACAGTGAGTAGGGAGGAAAATAGGGATGGAATTCCATTTATGAATTATGACCAGCAAACTTGACTGTGGGTGCATATCCATCACAATAACCAGAAGATACTAAACTTTTGAGTATTTTCATTGAGATAAATGGGAGGCAAGTGATGAGGGAAATAATTCAATAGAGATTGCCTCTGGTGTTAACCTTTAGGGAGAAGTTTTGGAGAATGAAGAGTGAAAATAGGCTGCAGAATTTGTGATATAAAATCTCTGGATATTTTTGTGAGGCTATATTAATGGAGTCTGCATTTTTGGAAATATATTTTTTACCTTTTTAGCCACCATACCCAGGCAAGTCTTGCCTTCATACATAAAGGAGTCACAGAAGAGAAGTGCCATTTATATCCACCATTCTTTCTGGTTTGCTAGACAATGCATTGTACTGAGTCTCCTGGAAACTGTTGTTTCCTCCTGAGGCTTGCAGATTGTTGGCCATCCAATCACATGTAATGATTACAACCGTTTTTCCTCTATGCTCCAATACTAAATAATAAATAAAATCCATTCACTGGTCTATACAAATTGATATTGCAAAGTTAATTTACCTCTAAGCTTCATTTCATCATTTTCTGGTATATACTAGTACTCCTGTATTTAGAACTTCATCCTAGAGGGACATAAAGCATTATACTCCCTGGACCAAAATAAATAAATAAATAAATAAATAAATAAATAAATAGCAAAGGATAGTGTTTCTTCCTGCATGATTCAGGGATCTTTCAACTTGAGTGGGAGTTGGTCTTCAACTTCAATGACTCTTTAGACCCTCAATTCAACAGAGCCAGAAGTAACCTGATATAGAGGAAACCAAAATATCACTGGCTGCCTGGGCTTTTCAGCAGATGCCCTGCAGGAACTCTCACTCTGGGAGCTTCCCTGCAGTGGGCAAGTGGGAAAGAAGACTATTTTGAAAGCAAATTGCCCATTGAGAATGGTCAGAATCGTGAGTTAAATATCCTTGTGATCATTTTTGAATATGGAATAGACATTGGCTTCACCTATTTCATCCCACAAATATTTACTTTCACTTGCCATTGCAGAATCAAACAGATCAATGAACTTTCAATGTCTGAGACGGAAACTCAGTGTTGGTAATTCTGTACTTGCCATTATCATTCCAAGTTTATCTTATTTTAACCAAAATTTTTACATTCAATATTTTTATGTGATATAAATTGGAAAAGTATGCTTACTAGATACTGAGCAGCATTTAGAAATTACGGACAACCATAACCTAAGCTTGTTTCGATTTCCAAGTGCAGATTACCTCTATATAGTCATTCATGAAAATAAAAGAAAATGCTAGTTTTCTAAGCAACATAGATTCCCTGTATCCTTGTAAGTTTTTGGTGTTTATTTTCTTAACACCACTACCAAGTAATGATCATAGGAATTATATTCTTTTAAAAGGACCAGCCCAAAATGGAAAACTACAGAATTCTGTAGTGACTTTGATTTAAAAGTTACTATATAACCCATTACTATATCACATATCACTCATTGGTACATCCTATATGCATTTAAAGTAAACAGTCTGAATCAGTTGATGAGTTACTTTCATTCAGTGAACTACTATGATGACTGACATATCTACCATTTACTTTTCAAGTATATAAATTAATTTTTCAAGTTTTAAAAGACAGAACAACAGTTCCCAATGACTAAATATGCCTCTTTATTTCTGATTTTCACAATGGGGCCCCAAAAATAATTGCCAAAATTAAGAGGTTTATAATCACCCTCTTTAGCAATATGAATGACTATATCCTTGTCAAGGACTGAGACAATAGACCTGGTAAAAATATGTCAATTTTTATCTAGTTTATGTGACATGTCTGTCAATTTATTTCATGTCTGTCAATTCATTCTCTTGAGCATCCTGTGCCTTTTGGGAACTCATATGCTAACACAGTAATTTAGAACATTTAACAAAAGAAATTTGGTCTCCAAAACTCATGGCCATTTCCATCTGAGTACACACTTCATCTTTGGAGTAAACTGCTCTCTTTTGTGTAAGACTAGAACAATCAAGAACTAAGAGGTGGGTGGCTGTGGTTATACTTCAGTGGTAGAGCCCTTGCCTAGCCCTGGGTTTGATCCTCAGCACCAGAAAAAATAAAGTGCAGATAATGTGTCCATCTACAACTAAAATAATAAAATTAAAGAAATGAATTAGACCAGTTTGTTAAAAAAAAAAGAATTAGGAGGCAAAAGTTCTTCAGAAAGCAGGTGGAAAATATTTAAGTAACAAAGTAATATAAACTACTAATAAAGTTGGTATATAATCATATGTAGCTAACAGGCATAAAACAAATGCTGTTTTATTATCCTCAGATATATCATCTGCTGAAGTGGAATATACATAGCAAAAGACATTGATTATTTTAAGAAATTAGTAGCTCAAAGTAAGATGAGCAATATGATAATAGAGGCCTTTACTTCACTACTTTGTTTAGCATCCAGGTAGGACTGATTATATGTATGAATGTATGACATATATGTATATAAAATATATTTTTTCTCTAATAAATGTATATGAGGTACCTTTGGCATTTCTTATAGAACGAGTATGGAATTTTATGTGAAACAAATTATATTTTTGATCATCTACCATATGCCACACTCTTTGCTAGATACCTGTGACATATATTACATAAATCAGTGATAATCAGAAACATTCAAAAATACTGTTATTTAGTATATTTACCCAGAAATGAATCAACTAATTCAGAAGTTCAATCGATTTTACCAGGATCAATAGTCTATATAGGATTTAAAAGCAATTTGTGTTGCTCCAAATCTCAAGTAATTTCCACAAAATTATATGAACATGCAGCTCAGAGAATAAACAAGCAGATTATATCAATTTCATTAATTAAATATACCTGTATTAACATAAATGTTTGTATATTTATGTATATAAGCATATATGCATATGCATTTATGAAAAGAAATATGATAGAGGGAAGGAACTATGAATCAAGGCACTACTAGATAGAAAAAAATAAATTAAAATTAAATGACCTATCTGAAATCAACCAATAGAACACATTAGCGGAAAAAAGAACCAAAACTATATGATCACCTCAATAGATACAGAAAGAAGCAACTGAAAGTAATCTAACACTTTTATTTATAAATAAAAGAATCTTACACTAGGACTAGAAACTTCTTCAACCTGATAAAAGACATTAAAAATATATGGATAAAATCATACTAATGATAAAATATCAAAGACTTTTTCTCTAAGATTGGGAGTAAAGCAAGGAATTCCACTTTCAACATTTCAGCTTTACATTAGAATTTCTTGTTGGTGCAATGAGGCAAGAAAAAGGGTTTGAAGGCACACAGACTGGCAAGAAAAAGTAAAAGTGTTTCTTTTCAGCGATATATTCAGAATATTCTAAGAAATCCACACACCACTACAAATATAAAATCCAAATATAAAAGAACTATCACAATAAATTAATTCAGCAAGGTGAATCTTATTGTATGAAACCTTTTAAATGTGAAGTAATCCCATTATCTATTTTTTTCTTTTGTTGCATGTTTTTGAGTTCTTATAAAAAAAATACTTTTCCATATCAATATCATAGAGAATTGCCTCTTATATTTTATTCTAGCTGTTTTTTAGTTTGGGGTCTTACATTTAAGTCTTTCATCTATTTTGAAGTGAGTTTTGTATATGGTAAGAGACAGAGGTCTAGCTTCATTCTTCTGCATGTGGATATTTGATTTTTTTCCACAACATTTATTAAAGAGACAGTCCTTTCCGTATTTTATGTTCTTGGCATCTTTATTGAAAATCAGTTGGCTGTAGCTATGTGGATATATTTATATATCTCTATTCTGTTCTACTGGTCTATGTGTCCATTTTATGTCAATGTCATGCTGGATTTTTTAAAATTCTAGATTTGTCATATATTTTTATGTAAAGGAGTGTGATTCCTCCAGCTTTGTTATTTTGCCCAAGATTGTTTTTTTTTTCAGGTCTTTTGTGGTTCAATATGAATCTTTGGATAGTTAGTTTATTTCTGTGAAGACTGCCACTAATATTTTGATAGTAATTTCACTGAATCTATAGGTAAGATATCACCTCACTCTAATTAGAAATCACCTCACTCTAATTAGAATGACTATTATTAAAAAGACAACAAGGCTGGAGAAGAAGAAACCCTGCACATTGCAGTTGGGAATGTAAATTATTACAGTCATTAGAAAAACAAAAGGGAGGATCCAAAAAAAAAATAGATCTATGACATAACCCAGCAATCACAGTCCTAAAGGAAATGATGTCAGAGATACCCACATTCCCATGTTTATTGTTGCAACATTCACAATAGGTAAGACATGAAGTCAGCTTAATTTTCTATCAATAGATAAAGAAAGGGGATCAATACATACATGGAATACCATTCAATTATAAGAATATGAAACCACGTCATTTGCAGCAATAGTGATAAACCTAGATGGTATCAGATTAAGTATAATAAACCAGAAACAGCAAAACAAATTCCACATGATCTCATGCATTTGTACAATCTATAAAAGGTACAAAAGGGAGAGGGAGCATTTCTACTCTCCAAATACAAAGTAGAATAGTGGCTGTCAAAAGCTGTGAAGAGTGGGCGTGAGAAAAGGAGAGAGATGTCAATGAGTACAGAATTACAGTAGGAAGAACACATTCTAGTATTCTATTGTATAGTAGGGTGCCTATAGTTACCTTTATATATCTCATAATGAATAGAAGGAAGGATTTTAAATATTCTCACTAAGAAGTGATAAATCATTTAGCAGACCCATTTCCTCAAATATTTAACATACACAATAACACCTATATTTAATCATATTGAATACCATAAATAAGTATATTATGTATCAAGAATAAAATAAAAAGTGAAATAGGTTTCACTACAACATGTCACAATAGCTTGTGACAGAGCACAATAGGGGATAGGAAAAGGAAAGACAGTAAAATGAATTTGAAATAATTTTCCTATGTGCATTTGTGAATACACCGGAGTGAATCCCACCATTGTGTACAACTATTAAAAAAAAACGGGATCCTAATTAGAATAATCACATTCCATGCTTGTATAATTATATCAAAATGAATTCTGTTGTCATATATAACTAAAAAGAAACAAACAACAATAAAAAACACCTTTAGACTGTCCTGGGAGAAACAGACATAATTGGTAAATACTTTTATCTCTTACTTTACCTAAAAAATATCTACTATGCTATAAGTAGAATTATGCTTCCTTTACCAACAATCTCCAAGCCCCAATTTCTGAAATCACTAAATATGCTACCTTCCATGGCAATAGAGATTTTGCTGATGCAATAAAGGTTAAGAAATTTGATATAGAGAAATCATCCTGGATTATTTGTGCAGCCCTCATTAACTACAAGTCCCTGAAAGCTGAGACCCTCTCTTGGCCATGGTCAGAAAAATGTGAAAATGGAAAACAGTAGAGAGATGTAATGCTGCTAGTTTTGAAGATGCAGGCAGCTACCAATGGCCAAGGGATGTGGCAGCTTCTACAAGGTGGAAAAGACAAGAACATGGATTCTCCCTTACAGCCCTGCCAACACCTTCACTTTAGCTGAATGAAACCCATAGTGGGTTTTGAAAAGTACTGTAAGACAATAAATGTGTGTTGTTGTAAGCCTCAAACTTTATGGTGTTTTGTTACAATAGCAATGGGAAACTAATCTCTTACTTAATCTAATATTGCTGTTATATAAAAATCAGTATTATGAGAGTCATAACTCTTCCAACTTTCATGAGTCTTTATCCTTTCTTTTCGTCAAAAATCTACACTTACTTGAATAGCTTTATCACAATATCCAGATTCCAATTTCCTTAGTTATTTTATCTATAGGATTTTAGTATTTCAAAATTTCACTGTTAATTATAATCCTTTAGTTCTCTGTATATTATTAATATAATTATGCACATAGTTACATAATGTCACCTGCAATAATTTACGTTTAAAAATTCCACAAGATATAAATTACCTTCCCAAGAAGCAAATTATCTAGTTCAATATTATCACTGAAGATCTTATTGGGGCCGGGGATGTGGCTCAAGTGTTAGCACACTCACCTGGCATGCACAGGGTGCTGGGTTTGATCCTCAGCACCACATAAAAATAAAAAATAAAGATGTTGTGTCCACTGAAAAACTGATAAGAAATATTAAAAAATTATCTATCTTTGGAAAACTGAGAATGGAACCACCATTTGACCCAGCTATCCCTCTCCTCAGTTTATACCCAAAAGACTTAAAAATAGCATACTACAGGTACACAGCCACATCAATGTTTATAGCAGCACAATTCACAATAGCTAAACTGTGGAACCAACCTAGATGCCCTTCAATAGAGGAATGGATAAAAAAATATATATATGGCATACATACACAATGGAATATTACTCAGCAATAAAAGAGAATAAAATCATGTCATTCTCAGGTAAATGGATGGAGTTAGAGAAGATAATGCTAAGTGAAGTTAGCCAATCCCAAAAAACCAAATGCCGAATGTTTTCTTTGATATAAGGAGGCTGATTCATAGTGGGATAGGGAGAGGGAGCATGAGAGGAACAGACGAATTCTAGATAGGGCAGAAGAGTTGGAGGGGACGGGAGGGGACAGGGGGTTAGAAATGATGGTGGAATGTGATGAACATCATTATCCAAAGTACTGTATGAAGACACGAATTGGTGTGAATATACGTTATATACAATCAGAGATGTGAATGTGTAATATGTGTAATATGAATTGTAATGTATTCCACTGACATATATAAAAAAAATTTTAAAAAGTAAATGTATACAAACAAAGAGATCTTCAGGCAAAAGATACATAATGCAGGAAGACATTTAATGTAATTTCAATAGCATTTAATGTAATTTCAATAACATTTTATAATGTAAACACAATAATAAAATTTTAAAAACAGTTTTGCAATCAGTCAGCTTGACAGTCACCCACTAGCCACGTGGTGGAGGCAAGGAGCCTACCTTTGAAGAAGAGTGGGGCTGAGAAGCTCAGCTCATCCTCCAAACACAAGGCCTTTCCTGCCCAGGGTGCTCAACGTGGAATGTGTATTGCCATGGACACGAAAAGGATGGGCCCCTTTTCCACTTTGGGACCCTGGTTAGGAGTGGGAAATGGAAGGCTTAACTTTCAGTATTTGAATAAGATTACTATTATCCAATTCTACTATTCTAAGCAAAACATTACATTCTTCCATACCAATACCACAATGTTTTTGTTCTTTTCAGATTTATTGTATAGTTTTCACCCTAGCAAAGTACTTTAAGTGAGTGACAATTCTATAATAACTACTAATCTTAGAGCAAACACAGAAGAGACTTCTAAAGCAGTCATTGCCCTGATAAAAGACTACCAAATAGGTCTTGTTAAGAAATTTGGTACCCAACACTTTCATGATTAAAAACAGTGAGGCTTTTTGGGCATTGCACACAGGCTTTCCAAGAAAAGCTACGAGCATTTTTGGACCAGTAGATTTCCACTATGAAGCAGCTTTAACTGATTCTCAGAATGAAGAACAAAGGAGAATGCCACTTTTGTACTTAGCACCCACAACAGCATTACTATAGCAATAACTTTAAGAGACTATTCAGATGAAAATTATGCACAATAATTGGAGAACATAAATGTGAAAGACAGGAATACTGAACATTGGAAGAAACCAATGGAAATTCTACCCAAAATAATCTTGAAGACTCTCCCCCTTCAAACTTATTTCAAATATTTTATAGTAATATTTTTTGGAAAGTGAATGTTTTGTTGCTGTTATTCTTATTTTCCTTTTATTTTTAAAGAAATTACTGAAGGAAATTTTTGAAGAAATTTATTCTCAGATGTAGAATATTCAATTATTCTTTGGAGACTCAGATGTAGCAGACCAATGCACCCAACCTCCAGCCACTGTGAATGTTAGTTGCCAATAATTTACAGCTGTATCTTTCTGGGGCTGGCCCCTCAGCCTGGTTATAGCTCAGACAACCTTACTTGGGAACACTGCTTCAAAAGTACTCACACAACATTCACCATCTCTAGCTATGCTTCCAGGAACTAAACTTCAAACAAAAGTAAAGAAATGGATAGTAAACAATCAGAATCAGAACATGTATGTATGAATGTCAAGAGCAGAAGAGAAGAGAAGGAAAGGAAGGGCAGGGAAGGGGGTAATGTATATAATCCACCTTGTTTCATTTATATAGAAGCTTAGTTAATTTATAGAATTCAGATATGGGCTCTGAATCTCTTAAACTTATGGACGAGTAGCATTAATAAGGCAAGTTGGACTGAGTACTTTTAAAACTCTCCAAGGTTTTCTATTACTTCACTGATGACATCAAAGTTCAGAATGCACAAAACATATCTGTAGTTAAAGCAGGAAGTCATAAAAGAAGAAATGTAAAGAGCATCATGGTCACGGAGCCTTTTCTTTTTTAACTACACACGTTATTTCTAACACTGTTATTTTTCTACCTTTGACACTCTCTGGCTATCATAGATAAGAAGGAACTGGTAATAAAATCAGTTCACATAACAAGAATCTTCTATGATAATAAGAAAACAGATACCATTTTTATCAGAATAAAGGTCAATGATAACTTAAATGCTGAGATGTGCCAGTTACTACATGTTTTCATTTCTATAATTTTGTCAATTTTGTGGCTACATTTGAATCATTCAGAGCATACAATTAGATATTCCTGACATTAATTTCAGTGGATCAAATTCAATGAAACTTTTGACATTCTTTATATTTGATATTATCCTGAAAAATAATCCTTAGATAATAATGTAGATGTAGAAATTCAGTCCAAAATGAATCTAAAAATTAAATTTTCAACAGGTCTTCACTCCTATGGAAGCTTGAGGAGAGAACACATTTCCTTGACTTTCCCAACTTCTGGAGGCTGTCCACATTTCTTGGTTTGTGACCACTCAACACTGCAACCTCTGACTCAATCTTCAAATCTCTTCCCACTTGTGCAATTACATTGCACTCACCTAGATATTCAAGATAATCATCCCATTCAAGATCCTAATATGATCACATCTGAAAGTCTTTCCTACCATGGAAGGGGGACACATTTACAGATTCTGGAGATTAGGACGTGGACGTATTTAGGAGCTACTTTTCAGCCTACCGTAAGGCTATATCAACATATTTACATCCCTTGTCATGTGCCACTTTCTTCTAAATAGAAAATGGCTGAAAATGAGAGGAAAGGGAAAGGAAACAAGATTCCTTTAATTCAGTGTTCTGCTTACCTAAGTTCTAAGATACAATTTTTAACTACTTCTGACAAAAAGAAAACATACATCATTAGATATGATTATAAAACTGCACAGGTTAAAAAAATAACCCTTCTCTAGATTCAAGTCTTCTAACAAAAAATGTTTCAATGATAAATTCTCAGAGATTTGACTTTTTTTTTTATATAAAACTAGAATAGCCTAGCATATTGTATCTGCTGGTTTCTCTAGACATAATAACATCTGTGAGAAAAACAACTGACCATAAATATTGAAAATATCAACTAAAAGCATGAAAAGTTCTCTCCTAAAAGTGTCAATACTCTTCATATATTATCATAAAAAAACTTGATATCATTGGAAACCATTTTTCCTTCACCACAATAGATTCAGAATATAAATTGCTCTTCCAATATTGTTCAGATATTGAATATAGAATTAGAAATATATCTAAGTATCCTAAAGCAAATATGAATACCTTTAAGGGAAGGAGGGACAGAGTGGGAGAAGGATGAGTGGAGACAGGAGAGGGTGGGAATGAGACAGAGAGAGAGAGAGAGAGAGAGATTGAAGATTAATGAATCTGGGTTGGAGAACAGAGAAGCAATTGGCTAGCCGTGTATCTCTGAACATCCAAGATAATAAACCAAGATAAAACACCAAATAGGCTGAACAGAGCCTATCCAAGCAAATCTCTAGCTGCCAAGTGAGGGAAGAAACACTCCCAGTGGTGAAGCATGGGATACAGTTGCTGTATTTTGGCACATAGTTTCCATTCCTTCTTCACCAGCATTAGATAATGAAAGTATACATGAATGAACAAATTGTTCTGAAGAACTGGAAAGGAAAACAGCATGTATTTCACTCAAATCTAATTTAGAACATTGCAGTCCTTTTTATCCATAGGGAACACTCCTTTCCCCTAAAGATATATCAGATGGTAGTTTTGTGTGGTCTTTTTCAGGTGAGCTCATCTTTTTTAAAGAATACTATCAGTAGGAATCTCAAGAAGTACTAACACTGTCTCAATTCCCTGGAGATTAATGTCATTAAAATACCAGAAAATACAAGTTATTTGGTTCATTTTAAAATTCTATGAGCTCTACTTAATCTAAATACCTCCTTTCTTTCTACCAGTTCCACATTTTCCAAACCCTCCACTTTTCCCTAGGTTATTAATGTTCCCAGTTCCTGTAATCAATCCCTTTGTCAATCATCTCCTTTCTCCAATCTATTCTTCATCTGGTTTGTTTCGGAGACCCAGTTCAGACATTGCCTCCAGGTTTATGTCTTTTTAGATCAAAATAGTATAGTGGTTAACAGACTCTGGAGTCAGACTAGATTTGACACCTAGGTCAACTATTTTCCAATTATGGGCATATTAACCTCTCCTCTGTTAAAGTTTTAATTTATCACAGAATGATGGTGATGATTAAATGAGTTTAAATGTGTAAAACATTGGCTGATGCATAGTGAGATTTCAATAAGGGCTCAGCTCTTATGACCCCAAAGTGAAACCAATCACTACAGTACTCTATTTGTCCTCCTTTTGCAATTGTTATCATTATTTCCAAAATGAATTATTTGTTGGCAAGCAAATCTCATCTCCATGATGAATTGTGTCTTCTGAGGGTAATATAAAAGTTGTCTTTACTTTTCTGTATTCTACAGCCTTTGTAAATTATCATAGTGAGAGAGCTTGCATTTATAGAGTATACAATATATGCCAGAAATTATATGACCATTTTATATGTATATTACTTAATGTTCATGACCCCATTTTTCAAGTAATACTGGTCACCCCACTTTACAGGTGAAGACACAGGCTTAAAGTTAATTAACCTTCTTAATGTTATACAAATAAGAGTTTAGGATATATTCCAAAAAATCCCTTAACTACTATGTTATATAATCTGCTAGTGGTTTTACCATAAATATATTGAGTGATGAAATAAATGGCCATAATCTTTAACAATTTTTTTTATAATTCCTGCCATGTGATAGGCACTTTATAAATACCTGCCATGTCTTAGAGAGTCATTTTTGATCATTTTTACTTTGAAGGAGAATGTTAACAATTGAGCTTGAAGAGTCATATGTCTAGTTCACAGGAAGGACTGAGATGCATATAGTCCCTGAGATGTGTAGATCTTGCTACTCAGAGCGGTCCATGGCCAGAACTATCAGCATTATTTACTGGGACTTGTTAAGAATGCAGAGTAATCTTGCCCCATCCAGATTGTTTTGAACTACAGCACAAATATTAATAGTATTGCTAGTTTAAGAATCATTTTTATAGAGGCCATAAACTTTCAATTCGTCACTTTAGAATAAATAAATTGGAGTTAAGGAGGTTTTTCCCCCCCTCACTAACCACACAAACATAAGAGTTAAAATGGAGTAAAATATAAGGGGATGTGGAAGTACCCCTCAAGAACTTATTTTGAAATTACAGATTATCTTTTATCTAAGAAACCACAACTAAGAAAAAAAAATGCTGTTCCCTGAGCATGTGGAAGACAATTAGTTATTCTAGAATGAAAGATTCCTGAAGGCAGAGCCTTTGTCTCATTTATTGCTGGATATAAATGCATTGGAGAACAACTGGCCCTTTATAGGCATACAACAAATATATGTTGAGTGAATAAATGCATGTTCTCAAAAATCTTGAGCAAATGGAATGGATCACTTCTTAGAGCAATTAGAGCATATTCTTCAAAGAATAGGATTAGGAGCAGGAATAACTTGTAAGGTTCTACCACTTCGATCTTGAGAAATGTGATTGGTCCTAAGTGTTCTAATATAGAAGTGATTTTCTGCCATTAAAAGTGTCCACAGAGGGCAGGCACAGAGGTACACATCTGTAATCCCTGCAATTTGGGAGGCTGAGGCAGGATGATCACAAATTCAAAAACAGCTTGGAAATTTAAGAAGACCCTGTCTCAAACACCAAAAATCCAAAGGTCTGAGGATGTAGCTCAGTGGTAAAGTGTCCCTAGGCTCAAGCCCCAATAATGCAAAGGAAAAAAAAAAGGAAATGTACACAGAAGTGAAGAGAACACAATGTTAATACTTCAATAGGTATTGCATGAGGGACAGCTCTAAATCACATAGGAGAAAGGAAATACCTTTCCTTGATATACTGGTATCAGTTCCATTTCCTTGTTTGAGAAATGCTTGGGCAAAATAAACCCTGAATTTTATTCTTTGAATGTTATTCTAAAAGTTTTACCAGGAGAAAATGATTGACTTTCTACCTATTCCTGGTCACAATGGAGCATATCTCATGACTGGCCTGATGACAAAGGCAGCTGTACTGTTCAGTTACTATAAAGGGCACAGCTGTTTTCACTCAAGCATCTACTCTGTGATGAGCTCTTGCAGTATGCATATGTACTTTCTGAGCTAAGCCTCAGGGCCACAGATACAATCCTGACAATTTATAAAGAAAACAATAACTGTGTCCAGATGTCAAGTCACAGTCTAATTAGCCCTAGAGTTTACAGTTAAAAGAAGAAATAGAAACATAACATCTCATTATTTACATATTGTATAACCAAGATTTCATATTCCATTGTTTTTAAGTGATATGTAAAAAAATTGTACATATTAATGACATAGCAAGATTTCATATTCTTAAGTTGATAAATCTCAGTCATTTAAGCATTGCCTCCACTTTTCTCATTTTGTAAAGTTTGCTGAGGCTTAACTACTTTGCATTAACCCAAACACTGAGAAGGCAGGAATGATCTACTGTTAGGAGACAATTTTTTGTCTCCATTTTAAATAGAAGTTTGAAATGCATTTAGCTAAATGACTGAAAGACAAGAACAAAGTCCAGTTCCTTGTTGCCCCAATAAGCCACCTATATTAATGACATATTCACGACAATAGCAACTGTTTAAAATGCGTTTGTTCTTTTTAACACAAATTTCTTTCTAAGAAAGATAATTCTAGGATTTTTTTTAATGTTTTTGGTTAAATGAACATCACGACCAAAAGTAAAACGCAGAAAAGAAAAACCTATTTTGTAAAAAAGTAATACCAGCAAAGCATTTAATGAAGGGCTTTGTTCTTCACAGGCCCTCTTGGCATGTCCTGGCTGTGCTGCCTCTGAAAGCCATCTGCTTACCTCTCGGGAGCTCTCATGGGCAAATTCAGTACTTCCTGTGACAGGGGAAAACTGAAATATCCAGGGGAACAAAGCAGTGTTTCAATCAACCAAGCAAAGTAATTCCAAAGGGTTGATTGATGAGAGGTCAAAGATGTCAAGTGCTCCAAAAATTAAATATTTAACTCATAAATCATCCAACTCAGGCAAGCACTAAAGTAATAATGCTTGTCCTAACAGTCACTATAGAGAAAGGAGATCTTCTAGCCAATGTGACAATATTTCAGTCCTCCATAATATCTAACAACATCATGTTTGGCAGCACAAGCCAGAAAAGAATAGAAATATCCATCTTAAGGGTGGAATCCTATGACACATTCCCAAAGAGTAATTTTAAAAAGCAGCTCCTGCAGAAAGAGAGAGGAGAAAAAAATGCATTTTTTTTTTCAACAGAGATTCCTGAAATACCTGTAAACCGTGCGAGAACTGAGCATGGTAGTCTGAACTAGACCTAAGAATTGCAAGGGCATAGTGGACAGGACTGCTCCTCACCTGATGCACACCTACCAAGAGATCAAACAGCATTAAACAGATTTAAGGTAAACAATTTGATATCAGGTTAATCACACAGATATCAGTCACTGTGTGCAGGTACCCAAAGCTGCCTGAGGCTATTTACCTGTTAAACCACCATTTGTCTATTCCTTTTTTTTTAAACCATTTCAATTAAAAGTAACAGTTACTAATATATACTTCTAAACTTGTGGTGGGGGGCATACATGTATCCATGCACACAATCTGAGAAAAATGCATGTGTGATTTGTTTTTTCTGCAAATGAATGAAAGCACACTGCAAAGAGGTTCAGAATTCTGCTATTCCAAACATGGGTACTTTTTGCTGAAATATATTTGAGTTATTTCTCTTACCTGTTTCAATTTTAAAAGACTAGATAACTCATCATTTATTCAATTGGCTAATAAATGAACACTAAAATTGTTTTGTTCTTTACTATTACTTTAGTGATCCTCTTTGAAGAAATACCATTATATATGAATATATGACATAAATTTGTAGAAATTGAATTGCTGATCAAAATGTATTTGGCCTTTCATTTTGATAGATATCATTTAATAGTTTAATCAATCACCATAACTACAAGAAAAGCTGTTCATACTGTATTTTTATCTGTGTGAATCAATGATATAGCATTTCATTTATTTAAATTTTTATTTGAAAAATCGTGATTAATATTAACATCTTTTCATACATTTAAGAGCTATTTAAATCTCCCTAATGTAAATTTGGACTGTATCTCTCACTGATTTGTAGAAGGCTGCTATATTCCATCTGCAATCAAATCTAAGACATAAATTGTGCTATGTACCACATAAGAAAAAAATAAATCCCTGACAATCAACAATGCTTTCATATCACCTATACTTTTTACTTGGACATATTGAGATAATCCTTTAGCATTTATGTAAACAGATGTTTGTCATGTTTCAACTCCTATACATATAGGAAGAAAATAAAGCAAAGCAAACATATTTCTTCAATTCAATGTCTGACTCTGCGGAGTCACTGTGCAACATCGAGTCCTCTGTGTGGCTGGCTTTCCCCACAATAACACCTTCTGCACAATCAGGAGCATGGTTATTAAATCATTTCTTACATGGTTCTTAAGAGAACTATAAGCCACCAGGCCTACCCTGCCCTTGACTCCAGCTGCAGTAATGCTGTTACACGAGTGATCCTCACCTACCCTGGGCATTTACAGTCCTTTTTCCTATAGTGCTGCCATTTTAGGGGCATGTAGAAATGGGAAACTGAGTAAGAGTATTAAAATAAACCAAATACTCAATACAGAAGCCAGCCTTTGCACTAGGTGTTATAAATATCTTTCTCAGTGTGGCATTTCAGTTTCAATATTTTACCATGGATAACATCATTTACATTTTCATGTAGGCAAATGGATTATTCTTTTCTTTATGAAATATGCATGTTATATCTGGAGTTTCCCCACAACAATTTTAGGGAAAACATTGACCATATTTTCCAAACACAGATTTCTTTTGTTTTTTAACTTTTAAATTTGTGATCTAACAAAAGATAAAGAGTATGTGTATGTTGTATGTTCAGTAGAACATTTGATGTGGAGTTCTAGGGGTTTGTTTGTTTAACAACTCAGTTAAATGTCATCTTAATTATATATTAGATTTCCACATCTGTGGTTCATGTCTTTCCTCTCATATACTGGCCCATATTTTTATGAGTTACAACAATATTGTCTTAAATAGTAAAATTTTTAAATGGCTTAACATTTTCTGAATGTAGGGGACTTTTAATACTAAGTTTTCTTTATGTAACTTGAGTGATTATTTATTTGATGAGCATTCTGATCACTTTTCTATTTCCTACATTGAACCTCTATAATTTAGAGAACTTCAAACTCTGGCCTGAAAGTAAACTCATTCTATTTATAAAAATCTCATTCTATGCTTTAAAGCTTTCATTACATAAAATTTGTTAACATATTATTTGATTTGTGCCTTAGTATTATACTATTTTATTGGTGTTGTAAGTACAAGGTTTAATCTGTTATCTACTCTACATGGAATACATAAAGAAACTATTGATAATATAACAGATCATTCAATTTTCTTCTTAGGAGTAATATTTTTCCATTGCATTATTTTTTTGGATTGTAGGAATACAATAATTTTCTGTGAATAATGGTAATTTTGCTTCAACCTCCTAATTTTTAAAACTTTTTGGCCAAGTTGACAATGGAAAATAATTCTAAACACATATGCACCCAATATATAAGAACTTGAATATATAAAACAAGATTTATAAACTTTTCAAAGGAGAGATTGACTCCAAAACAGTAATTACTGGGGACTGTCACATCTTACTTTCAGTAACAGATGGAGTAGCCAGACAAAAATCAACAAAGAAACAGAGTAAATTTGCACCCTAAACAAAATAAATCTACTAGAAATCTATAGAACATTCCATCCAACCATTGCCAAATATACTTTTAGCATATGGAAACATTCTTCAGTGTACACCATATAATATGCCACAAAAACAGTTTTTTAAAAGTTGAAGTCATGTTGAGTGTATCTATGACCACAATATAATAGAACTAGAAATCAACAACAAGGACAACTTTGGAAATTGTACAAGTTCATGGAAATTAAACAACTTACTATCGAACAAGCAATAAATGAAGAAAGAAATTAAGGTAAAATTTAAAAATTGTCTAATTAACAAATGAAAATGGAGACCCACATACCCAAACCCACAGGATATAGGAAAATTCCTAAGAGGGAAATTTATAGCAACTGTGCCTATGAAAAAGCAGAATGAGCTCAAAATACTATCAATGCACCTCAAAGATCTGAGAGAAAAAATAAAGGAACAAACAAAACCCCAAATTACTTTGGGGGAAATAAAGATCAGAGTTCAAATGAAACAATTAAAAACACAAACATCTCTAAAATAGAAAGCAGGTTCTTCAAAAATAAAAAAGTAAACAAACACTTAGCTAAACTGAAGGAAAAAGAAAAAGACAATGTCAAATGAAGAGGGATATATAACAGACACCACAGAAATACAGAGTCATTGCAGTCATTATGAACAACTGTATGCCAAAAAATTCAGTAACCCAGAAGACATGGGTAAATTCCTAGACACTTTCATGTCACCAATATTGAATTATGAAGAAACAGAAAACTTCAATAGCCCAATACATGTAATGATATCAAATCAGTAATAAGTCTACATTCAAAGATAAGTTTTAGACCAGATGACTTCACTATTGAGTTCTTCTAAACACTTAAAGAACTAATCCCAATCCCCTTTAAATTATTCCAAAAAACTGAAGAGGAAGAATTTTTTCCAAACACTTTTATAAGGCCAGCATTACCCTGATACCAAAACCAGATAAGCACACAGCAACAACAACAAAACTACAGGGAAAATCGGAGTTTCCTTGATAAACTTACACAAAAGAATCCTCAATACACTACTAGCAAACCAATTCCAAGAACACATTAAAAGAATATGAATATCCACAATGATTAAGTGGAATTCATTCCAGGGATGCAAGAATGGGCCAATCTGTGCAAATCAATAATCATGATGTACCCCAGCAACAGAACAAAGGCTAGAAATCATATTATCATTTCAGTAGATGCAGAAAAAAAGCATTTGGTATACTTCAATGTCCTTTCATGGCAAATGTCCTGAACAAAGCATGTATGGAAAGAATCATTTCGACATAGCAAAGGTCATTTATAATAAGCTGTGGGCTAACATTATGCTGAATGGGGAGAAGCTAAAACTTTCTAAATATGGAACAATACAAGACTCACTTTTACCACTTGTATTCACCACATAAGTTTTCTAGAGAAATCAAGGAAGAAAAGGAAATACAGAATATCTCACTGGAAAAAAATATTAGTATTTGCACATAATACTGTCTACAGAAAGCCCCATTAGTTCTATCAAAAAACAAATTCGACTAGTGAATGAATTCTGCCAAGTTTCAAGATACCATGTCAATACGCAAAAATCAGTAGCATTGTAATATACCGATAGTGAATTATCAGAAACAGAAATCAAAAGAGCAAGCACATTTACAATAGCTACAAAAAATACTTATGAATAAATTTAACCAAGGAAGTCAAAGATCTCTAAAATGGAAATTACAAAAGATTGATAAAAGACAATGAAGAGAATATAAAAATTGGCAAGATATATCATGTCTACCTACTGCTGGTAGAACATTGTTAAAATGTGCATGCCACTCAAAATAATCTAGAGATTAAATGAAATCCCTACAAAAAATGGCATTCTTCATAGAAATAGAACAAAACTTTAGAATTTGCATGAACTAACAAAAGAATCCCAAGTAGCTGAAGCCATCTTGAGCAAATACAGAGCAGAAGCCATTATATAACTGATTTCAAAAAATACACTACAAATCTCTAGAAATCAAAACAGCCTGTTATCTAGCATAAATACTGACACAAAGAACAAAAATACATAATAGAGAGTCTAGAAGTAATCCCATGCATCTACAGCCTAACTGATTTTCAATGAAGGTGCTAATAACATGTACTAGAGAAAGGATAGTCTTTCAATACATGGTACTAGAAAAATTGGATAGCAACATGCAGAAGTATGAAACTAGATCCCTAACTTTCACTAGTCATAAAAATAAAGTCAAAGATATAGACTTAAATGTAAGTTCTGAGACTATGAAACTACAAGAAGAAAATACAGGAGACATACTTCAAGACATTGGAATGGACAAGATTTTTTTTACAAAGCCCCAAAAGGACAGAAACAAAAACAAAAATAGGCAAACAGGATTACATCAAACTAAGCTTCTGCACAGCAAAGAAAATGATCAACCAGTTAAAGAAACAACTTACAGAATGAGAAAAAAAAAATTATTTACCATTGAACTCCAAAAACTCACTAGTATAAAAAACAAATAACCAGATTAGAAGATGGGCAATAGACCAAAAGAGACATTTCTCAAGAGTACATAAATACAGCCAACCAGGTATAAATAATTCTCCATATTACCAATCATCAGAAAACTGCAAACCCAAATCACCTCATTATATCTTTTATCCTTTTAATAATAGCTAAGTGCTAGTGAGGAGGTGGAGAAAAGGGAGCCCATGTATATTGTTGGTGGGAGTATACAACAGCATGACCATTGTGGAGAACAGTATGGAAGGTACTCAAAAAATTAAAAATAGAACACAATGTAGTCCAGGAATCCTACTTCTATGTGTATATGCAGAGGAAATAACATGGGTGTGTTGAAGACATCTACACTCCCATGTTCACCACAGCGCTAATCACAATAGCCAAGACATGAAAACAAGCTAAGAGTCCAATTCATGAATGAATAAAGAAACTATTGATAGAGATCATTATGTTAAGTGAAACAAGCCAAGAACAGAAAGATAAGTAGTGCACAGGTGCTGCACTCATATGTGGACCCTTAAAAAAATTGGTCTCATGAAATTGAGAGTAGAAGAGCACATTAAGGGAGGCAGGGGAGAATAGGAGTCATGGGAAAGGTTTGTCATGGGAAAAGTCATGACAGTCAATGGGCAGTACATCATCACAGTTAAATAGGAACCAGAAGTTCTGGTCTGTTATTGCACAATAGGGTGAATATAGCTAATATAGCTCTACCATTTAAATTTTTTTTGCATTTAATTTACTTGGGCTTTCAAAGAATTATTGTGCTGTAATTATTAGTTCAACTTTTTTTCTAACTTTTTATTCACTAACATCTATCTTCACCTTTGTTCCTTCCAAATGTTTTTCTTGGATATGATTTTCTCCCTACATTTGCTATTCAGTTCTAATTTTAAGTCTCTGTGTTCAGAGAATGAGGTACTTTTTCCATATAATGGAATCAATTCCAGTTTCTAGTACAGTATAATATGTGGTCAATTTAAAAAATGTTCCAAGACACCTCAAAAGATATATGGAGATTGGGAGCATGTAGAAAATCTTTGTAAATTGTGCTCTATTTTGCTGCAAACCTAAAATTTGTCTATAAAAGTAAAGATTGTTACTTTAAAAAGATAAGTGTACTCTTGAGTTTTCAAGAGTACAAAATTACATTAAACACATGGCACTTGGCACTGGGAAAAAACTCCATGGCCTCAAGTTCGTACATTTCTCCATACCAAATAAGGATCTCCTTAATTAGGTTCTTCAATTTTTGGAGAAAAAATACAGAGGAAATAACAAGATACATAAAAATATAAACAATTTGCAGTCTGCTTCTTCATTTAGTCAAAATTTCATACTACTTGGCTACTAATGCTTGCAATCAATGAATTGCTATGTACTAGTGTCACTGAAGATGGAGATATATTCATTTTTATTGATGTTATTTTAATTGCTAGTAGAAATGGAGTCAAGTAGAAAAGCGTTAATTTTCCCATCTTTAACTGGAAGTATCCCTCATTTTATATTTACTGAAATATTTATAATTTTTCCTCTGACAGAGTTTGTTTTTCAAACATCCAGTGAAGAGAAAAACTTTTGAAAATCTGTATCACTTTTCGCTGTCAGAAAATTCATGGAGGCTTTTTAAATGTTTCATTAGTTTTTATCTCATGATGTTCAAAGATTCTTACTATTATGCAAAACTGAATGAGATTACAGATAACATAGCACCAAAAAATGAAATATAATGCCTAGCTAAGCTTGCAACCAAGAAAATATCTAGGTGCCAGTACTAAAGATGGAATTCAAAGTCAAAAAGGTACTAGGGAGTGAATTTTCAGGGTTCACAGGAATATTGGGCACACTACCTCTGAACCTGTACAAATATGGGCCTTATGACAATGAAGGAAAGGTAGTTGGAATTAATCTACTTTCATAAAAGTAAACTTCATCAAATGTTACCTTTTCTATAGAACAGGTATTGAAAACATTCAGCCAGAAAGCCTGGAAATATTGTAAAAATAGTGACAGGAGGTTAAATGGAACTTCTACAACCCCAACTTGACAACTTGGACTCACTCATAAAAACACAGGGACTACTAAACACTTTTCACTTTAAATAGAGCCAACAATATCTGGGGCTGGAAACCTTTCCCATGGACACTCTGAAAGTTTCCATCACTACCTCTACTATAGTTAACAACCACCCAATTCCAGACATAAATAAAATAGAAAATGGAGCCATTCTTGGAAGATAAAGTGAAGTCATTAATATTTTGGGGAGTGGAATATCCTCAGTAGAAGGAATAATTTCCTTTCACATAGCAAAAATGTATACTTACCAATATCTGCATTTTTCACTGTAAATATATGTGGATAAGCCCACTGACTAAAACAAGACATAGGGAATGTTAGAAAGCAAGAAAGGTATCAAAAACTAACTAGTTATTTTTAAGTGACACAAAAGTAAACAAGAGGGAGGTCCAAGTGGCCCCCCCCAAAAAATTAAGTTCTAATGAGTAATAAATGCAACTGATGGAGAATATAATGCTAAGTGAAGTTAGCCAATCCCCAAAACCCAAATGCCAAATGTTCTCTCTGATATAAGGAGAATAATTCATAGTGGGGTTCAGAGGGGGAACATAGGAGGATTAGACAAACTAGACAGGGCAAAGGGGAGAGAGGGGAAAGGAAAAGGATTGGGGTAGAAAAGATGGTGGAATGAGATGGACATCATTACCCTAAGTACATGTATTAAGACATGAAAGATGTGACTCTACTTTGTGTACAATCAGAATTATGAAAAATTGTGTCCTATATGTATAATATGAATTGTAATGCATTCTGATGCCATATATAACAAAATAAAAATATTAAACACATTATACATTTAAAAATAAATAAATAAAAATAAATGAAATTGAATCACTCTGAGTATATTAAAAACCCCTGACTTCACAATTATCTGAAATGAAATGTTTAACATTAAAGGAAACTATGGTAATCAAAGCACATAAAGATTTACTTACACTGAAGGAATAACTTTTTAAAGATCTATTACATGGTGTGGTAAATTCACTTAATAGTGTATTGTATGTTTCAAAACTATTAAGACAGTAAATTTCAAATATTTCACCAAAGAGTTTTTTTGAAGTGATGAGTATGTTAATTAGTTTAATTTAATTACTCCACACTGTATTAATGAATTGCTTTGTACCCCATATTTATATACAAAATAATTTGTCATCATGATCAGAATAAAAGTTAAATAAGTAACCAGGAAATACACAACACTGGAAGAAATGCTAGAATTAGAATGCTTCTATTTGGGGAAACTTTAACATAATTTATTTAAATAATAATTATCATTGAATGAAACAGGAGAGGGACTGATGAGAAAACTCAAAAACAGATTTCGTTTTGTCACTGAACTTCAGCATGACTGATGTGTGGGACAAGTCTATGTGCAGAAAGTCAAGGCAGGGAAAGGAAATATTCACATCAGAGGTAATATAAAATACATAGACAGAAAACTATGACAGGTAAAGTCAGCCTTAGTGACTTTAGTAAGAAAGAAACAAAATGAATAGGTGAAACTAAAATGGTAAAAAAAAAGTTATTGAACGTAGGTGGTATGTATATGGGGATTTGTGTTTAATTTGTAATTTTAAACTTTAATGTTTGATGCTTACTAACTGCTTTAATCAGTTTCTTGGCACTAGTTTAGAGTACTGTTTCATAGGCAGAGGTAATTTTATTCATTTGTGGACTCTCCTAAAACAGCAAGCAATTGTCAAACAAGACAAAACTCAGACTTTAGAATTAATTTTGCAAAACTGTAATATGGATTACAAATTAAAAATTTAAGAACTACAACAAATCCCCTTTCTGACAATATAAATGAGCAATTCCCTGAATCAACCCTTTTAAACAAATACAATTATGTATTCCTTGACTCCATGTAGAAAATATTTTCCTAGACCCACAGTTGGATAAGAATAAAGAATTCTCAGGTCTTCCATGAAAAGCAGGTGTCTAGGGATGTAAGCAGAGAGAAGTAATATGTGCAGGGAGTGTAACAATACATTCTCCCCCAGTGAATCTAAGCACCAAAGACCACACCATCCTGTAGAAAGTCTGTTACTACTTCTGGAATTACAAGGAAAAGTGACTTTTCTAACCTGAGTACAAAGTTCAAGGGAAATATCCCCACTAAGAATGTGGAACCAAAATTTGTTTAGAAAGGTCACAGTGAAAAGACTCAGTAATTTAAGAAAACTGAGACAAGAATTTCAGTCACAATGACTCCAAACTATTACTCCCTCTGGGCAAAAGGCAATTCTTTCTGAAGAAGACCTTTCCTTTCAAGGCTGCAAATCATGCTCAAAAATTAAGTTCTAAGGAAAATAAGCCTTAAATCAAACATAACTGAACACTTACGGGCACTGTCTGGAGTCACAACAGCAACAGGACCAGCCATATGCTAAAATCTTTACAGAAAATAGCAGATAAAAATACAAGCATATGTAGGTAGGTTTAGGAGAAATAGAAAATATTAAAAAGTCAAATAGACATACTGGAAATATACTACAGAGACAAGGAATTGCTTCACCCAGACCATCAGTAGATTGAAAAGACAGGAAGATATTTATCTTCATCTTCAGTATCATGAACTATCCAAACAGAAACACATAGGGTAAAAAAGTGAGCAAGGGAAAGATATAGCACCAGAGCAGCAAAGAAGTGTGGGAAAGTTTCAAACGTTCTAATGTACATGTGATTGGAAACCCAGAAGGAGAAGAACAGAAGAAACATAGGAAGAGAAAAATGTCTGATAATTTTTATAGGAAGCCATCAACCACTCATCAATAAAGCTCAGAAAATCTCAAGCATAAAAAATACCGCCCCCCCCCCCATGGGCTGGGGATGTGGCTAAAGCGGTAGCGTGCTCGCCTGGCATGCATGCGGCCCAGGTTCAATCCTCAGCATCACATACAAACAAAGATGTTGTGTCCGTCGAAAACTAAAAAATAAATATTAAAAAAATTCTCTTTCTCACTCTCTCTCTCTCACTCTCTCTTTAAAAAAAATACCCCCCAATTGGTTCAAATGTATGAATTGTCAAGATCGTTGTAATGTCATGTGTAGCCAATAAAAAAATACCCCCCAAATCATAATCAAACTGCTGAAATTCAGACATAAAAAGAAAGCTTGGGCTGGGGATGTGGCTCAGTGGTTGAATGCCCCTGGGTTCAATCCCTAAGAAAGAAAGAAAGAAAGAAAGAAAGAAAGAAAGAAAGAAAGAAAGAAAGAAAGACTTGGGGGCAGTGAGAGAAAAAGACATAGCACTTCACAGGAACAAAGAATTATAGAAGACTTATCAGAAACTAGGCAAGACAAAAGGAACAACTCAGAAATGTATACACAGTGAAAATATCTTTTTAGGAAGACATTGGTAAAATGTTAACTAGAGGCTCCTAGCACCCAACACACAAAGTCCCCAAACAAACAAATAATTATATTTCGATCAAATTAACTTAAACAGAACACTAGAGAACAGCACCAAAGTAGCAGAAATCCTGTAAAATGCAGGAACCCAGGGTTCCCATCACTCTATCACCTAGCCAGGATCAGCACAGAACCAAGAGGGGCATCTCTCTCCTGGTAAAAGGGATCCAGGCCCCCAACTGAAGCACATAGCTAAATATTCTGGGGCCAGGCAACTACAGTATATGTGTCCAGGTAATCAGAACACTGGATAAGCTGGAGTATTCCACCCTTTAGGTTGAACAGTCATGACCCTCTGCTCATCTGGAACTGGATTAGCCTCCACAGTGTGAGCTCCAGGAATAGAGTCGTTTTTGGTCTGCTCCCACACACATAGGGCCCAAGTTATAGAAGCATCTCACCATTCATGGGTTCTTCCTGCAGGTACATCTGGCCTCACTTAGCCTGGATTACTGCCATCTTCCACCAGCCCAGGGTTCACTCTGTTTTAGCTCCTGGAACCAGATTTTCCACTGCCTTTTTAGTTTCAAGTTCCAATTGTAGCTGTATTCTACTCCTCAGGGTCTGACCCTATGGAGTACCTCTTCTTCCCTAAGCAATGCTAGTTAGAGCCACAGCCATACCCCTGATTGGCTGGAGTGGGCCTTGGAGCAATGGACCCACACTTAATAGGAGAGTTTGGAAAGTGAACCTGCATATTAAGTTCCACATACAGTACTGCAAGACCCTGAGCCTAGGAACTTAGCTCCACAGCCATGCTTATCACATGTTCCCTGCATCCCTGTTAAACCACCTCAGATTGAACACCAGAGATCCCCTTGGCTAAGACTCTCCTCTGTGAGGAAGACAAGTACAGGAGGATTCTCAAAGCCTTTTCCCTAACAACCTACCCAGACACCACCAATGCTACAAACTCCTATAGCATAGATCACTGAGATAGCTATAGCCATCACTGACATGGGTTACAGATGAAGAGTAAGCATGGATACTATACTACTGAATCTTGCCCATCTAGCAGCCTCAGGCTCATCTACAAGTGAAAGTCTTTTCTTATACAAGTTTGGAAGAGGTAACTGTTCTGCTGAATGTGCAGACATCAACACAGGGCCACAAAAAGCATGAAAATGTAGGTAAACGTGACACTAGCAAAGCAGTAATTCTTCAGTAAGTGACCCTAAAGAAGTGGAAATTTCAAATATCAAATATTAACCTGCTAATATTTGAATATGGTTTTGTCTCCTAAGGGTACAATATGATTAAAGATTTGGACTGGAGGGTGAGGTGGGGAAACTTGAATGTTGGACTTTGAATCTCCAAACTGTGAGCTAAACAAATCTAGAAGAAATGGATAATTCCTATAAAAAGAGGTAGAATTAAATAGAAATCCTTAACAGTGCAATAAAAAAAATCAAGAAATGGCAAAGTAATCAAAAACCTTCCCCAGAAAAATCAAAGAACTAATGCTAATTTTTTTCATTATAATAACGTTTTACCATCTAGATGTATCCCATAATGTCATTTTGTATATATTTGGAAATAAAATTTAAGAATTTTAAAAATAAAAAAACTAAAGAAATGAGGACTTTTTACACAACAATACATCAGAACATCCATTACCACCAGTATTGCACTATAAGAAATGATACAGGAAATTATTTCAGAAAATTGAACATAATATTAGATAGAAACTTGTATCTGTATTTTAAAAAATGACAATTGCTGAAAATGGTTAAAATGAAAATAAATATTTCTGTATGCTTCATTGATCTAAATGAAGAAATGTCTAACGCAAAAATAGTAATATACTGTGGGTTGATGAATGTGGAAGAGTCAATACAGTATTAAGACAACAAAGGATGTATGAATTTTTTTAAATAGACTACGAAAGTTTTACACTATGTGATATGTATAACATTTCAAGTTAGACTAGTTTGTGTGTGTGTGTGTGTGTGTGTGTGTGTGTGTGTGTGTGTGAGAGAGAGAGAGAGAGAGAGAGAGAGAGAGAGAGAGAATAGGGCTCCCACAAACATGGTGAACATTCCCCAAATCCACTAGCCCTTCCATAAGGAATGTAGCAAGCACCAACCCCACAATGACACAATGCAAGGAGGGCAAGGATTCTGCCTGTGCCCAGAAAACCAGCTTTATGTTAGGAAGCAGAGTTGCTATGGTAGACAGGACAGACAGACTCTCTGGGGAAAGGCTAAAACTACAAAGAACATGGAGCTGAGGCTTCGGTTCACTAGACTCAACTATGCATCTAAGAGAACGTTGGCTATTACGAGACACAAGCATTTTGAACTGGGAGGCCATAACAAGAGAAAGTACCAAGTGATCCACTGCTGAGGTTCACTGTTTTATTATGAAGACAATAAAATCTTGAATTTATCTTTACCTTATTTGGTTGCAGTTGGTCTATTGGGAGGAAATAAACTAGACCCAACAATAAAATTACCCTTGGGAAATTTGTGGATAAATAAATGTAGGCAGATTGTAGATGAATATTGTAAGCCCTAGGGAACCTACTTTAAAAAACATACAAGTAAGTCAATAGTGACAGGGCCATAAGAAATGTGAAAATGCAAGTAACAAATTAATAAAATGCAGATAGATAAAATTAATAAAAAAGAAATGACAAAACAAGTAGAAATTATCTGGAAAGATGTATCTTTTAATGCTGTAAATAATTATATTGAAAGTAAATAGTGAAGATGGCAGTGAAGGGAGTGCATTACCCCCGTGTACCGCGTCACTGTGCAGGAGAATGACGAGTTAGAAAGGCTAAAAGCTATCTTGTTAGGAATTTCCAGCAAAATTGGGGTGCTCCAAAACCTAGAGGAAGGATTTCCATCGCACGAGGATCAGCTACGGGGGCTCAAACACGAGAGATTTGTCTGCACAGAGGGTCACGCTGCTTATTCAGCAAATCGCCCCGTGGCTAGAGTCTGCAGCGCGCGCTGGGAAACGAGGAGATAGCAACGCAGATACAGCGCTGCAGTTTCCGCGGGCTTCTGCCAGATGTGCAATCACCGTACTAAGTGCTGAATTCTGGGTTTGAGACGGGGGAAGGAAGCGGTCCAATTCGGTTCTCCACACTGGTCAGACCACAGAGGAAGCCAGCGGCCACCATCTTAGAGAGCTGACGTCACCATCCCTGTTTTCGACTGATCGCAGCTCATTCAGCCATAGAATAGGTAATTTCAGGCTGCCATTCGCCTGTGGCTCGCAGACAAATTACTCAGGCTCAGTACTAATTAACCCGCGGAAACTGGTCTTGGAGCCTGCTCCTATCAGAACATACACTGAGCACGGAGCTGCAGAATTCCAGCTCCCGGAACTGCTCTGGCCCAGGGCTAAAGAATCCACGGAAACTGCTTCTCGGTCCAGGTCCTGCTGAATACTGTGGAGGTAAATACCAACCGAGCCTTCATAGGCAGTGGCAACAGAACTGAGACGGGGCTTGTGAGGGCAGTTCAGGACTGACCCGTTGCTTTGGTCACCCGGCAAAGGGAATGAAATGCTGCCATTCGCATGGGATACCAACATGGCAGAGATCTGATGTCATCAGAAAGCGGCGGAGGAGAGAACTTCATTGATACCAGCGGCGACAGAAACAGTTGGTCTCCTGATAAAGAAAGTGAGTCACAAACACCCGAGTCTCTCTCACTTTGTCATCAAGCCAGAGGGGCAGAGCAGAGCCGCCGCCCGCGCCCGCAAGGTACGCAGACCTGCGACCGACCAGCAGAACAGGACCAGTGGTCCGCGGGCGTGGTAGGAGGGGCAGGGCAGAGCCGCTGCCCGCGCCTGCAAGGTAGGCAGACCTGCGACAGACC
>NW_026000026.1:83079670-83135883 GCF_001458135.2 Marmota marmota marmota
GAGAGGTGGGAGGGAAAGGGAGAGAGAAGGGAAATTGCACGGAAATGGAAGGAGACCCTCAGGGTTATGCAAAATTACATACAAGAGGAAGTGAGGGGAAAGGGAAAAATAATACAAGGGGGAGAAATGAATGACAGTAGAGAGGGTAGAGAGAGAAGAGGGGAGGGGAGGGGAGGGGGGATAGTAGAGGATAGGAAAGGCAGAATACAACAGACACTAGTATGGCAACATGTAAATCAATGGATGTGTAACTGTTATGATTCTTTAATCTGTATACGGGGTAAAAATGGGAGTTCATAACCCACTTGAATCAAAGTGTGAAATATGATATATCAAGAACTACGTAATGTTTTGAACAACCAACAATAAAAAATTTAAAAAAAAAGTAAATAGTACAAATACAGAAATTAGCAGACAAGATTGTCAGACTATTTTAAAATGACTCAGGCTCTAAGAAACATTGTTCGTGTGTATGGGAATACAGTAAAGGCAATAATAATTATTGTGCAAGTGTTAATCAAAAGAAACTTGAACTGAGGATATTTTTTATAAAGGAAAGTAAACCTGGAGATAGCAGGCTACAGGCAAGCAGCCTTTCTCACAGCTTGGTAACATGGGATTCAAGCAGTGAATCTATGAGGTGGATGAAAAAGGGACTTCATTGATTCTCCACATTGGACAGAGAGTCTTGGAAATTTGGGGTGCATTAAACAAAGAAAAGGACTAAAATTGGAGCTGAGCTACTGGAGGGAGAAGAGGAAATTGGTATACAAGTTCATGAAAGACTGAGAAGTGCTAAAGATTGTCTTGGCATGGAGAATTGAATCAAAATGGCAGCCTGCCCTGGACCAACCTTGAGGCCATTCAGCTCATTAAAGTGGTACAAGAAAGACACGTTGGGTCTGGCAGCTGAGCTGGAGAGCTGAAACTGGAGCCATTATAGGATGATCATGCTGCAATGGTGCCAAAAGAGAGATGGAATCCATGAGTTTGGGGCTAAATCCAATACATAATTTTGGCAGATGCCAGTGCAGGATCTAGATTGAGCCTAGCAAATCCTGAGACTTTCAGTCTTGAAGTGTATTTTGTCTGGGGGTAAAACAGGTCGGGGAGATTGAAAAGAGCTCACCTCCCTCCCATCCTTTGGGTCCTGCAGAACACAGGACCAACAGCAATAGGTTGGGAATTTGAATGGGAGGGAGTGAAGTCTCTTTGGGACAGACTCTCAGTATCCATGAGCAACAGAAGCGGCTCCCCCATCCCATGAGTCATGGGGTATAGTCCTAGGAGTGAATTGATTCAATAATTCTGGGCAACTCCCATGCAATAAAACACCTGGTACCATATGAGACCTAAGACCTGCCCTGGGGAGCTTCACCTCTAGAAACTCATCTCAGAACCCAGTGGCATCTATAGCCTGGGAATGGAGCCCACAGCACTTCCCATCCCACTCCATACTATTCTGAGATGGGAAGTTGAGAAACAGACAGTTTGGTACATTACTTAGTCTCCAGGTTTAAGAGTAATTCTTACTATTTATCTTATCACTGATTTATCTTTTCATTTCATTATGATATGATAGAATGCCAGGTATTATCTCTATTTTTTGTGTGTATGTGTGTGTTTGCCAAGACTTGCTTTGTGTCCTAAAATATGGTCTATTTTGAAAATGCTTCATGTGCTGCTGAAAAGGAAGTATATTCAGTCACTGATAGATAAAATATTCTACATATGTCCATTAAGTCTAAATTATTAATTGTATTTTTTCAGTTCTGTAGCTTCTTTGTTTTGTTTTTGGATGATCTTTCTAGTGATGACAGAGGCTTGTTAAAGTCACCCAGTATTATTGTGTTGTGGTCTATTTGATTCTTGATATTGAGGAGGGTTTGTTTGTTCATATATGCTCTATTGTTTAGGCCATAGATATTTATGTCTGTTATATTTTGTGGTTTTATGACTCCATTAAGCACTATGAAATGGATTTCTTTGTATTTTCTGATTACTTTGGCTTGATGTCCACTTGAAAGCCTGCTTTTTTATGAGATACGTGTGAATGATATATTTTTTCCTCATACTTTAACATTCAGTTTGTTTGTGTCTTTTCCTATAATATAAGTCTCTTAGAGCCAGCATGTTGTTGAATCTTATTTTTTAATCCTATCTATGGAGCATCTGTGAATATCAAACTCTCTTCCAGATCATCCAAACAAATAATAAAGAACTACAGAACTAAAATATCCAGCCTAAGTCTTTTTATTGATGAGTTGAGTCTCAGTGTTATTACTAAGAGATGATTTTTATTTCCTGTCATTTTGATTCTATTATTTAAGTTGAATTATATTTTCCTTTGATATTCTATTCTTCTAGTTTAGTTTCACTCTCTGCTGATGTTCATTTGTATTCTCCATTTCTTCATGAAATATTTTATTAGTATGTTTTATAGTGCTGGCTTCCTAGGTGTGAATTCTTTTACCTTTTGCTTAACATGGAAAGTGTATGCCTCATCTTCAAATCTGAAGCTGAATTTGGCTGAATATTGTATTCCTGGTTGGCACCCATTTTCTGTCAGTGCTTGGCACTTATTATCCCAAGAGCCTCTAGTTTTTAGTGTCCGAGTTGAAACATCAGCTGAGATCAAGTCTGGTTTACCTCTAAATGTGACCAGTCATTGTTTCTCTACTGGCTTTTAAAATTCTATCTGTATTTTATTATTTAGGCATTTTAATAATAATGTGCCTTGGAGTGGCTGTACTGTAAATTTTGAATATTTGGATCCTATATGCCTCATGTATTTAATTTTCCATTTCATTCTTAAAATTCGGGAAATTTTCTGATATTATTTCATTGCAAAGATTGTGCAACCCTTTTCATCATATCTATTATGTCCATCAATGTATCAATCAGTACATATTCAATAAAACGGAATAGTCAATGAGACTATGTGCTTGCCGTCTATACCAAATTGTCTTTCTGTTACTCAACTTCCCATCTCAGAATGGTGTCAAGTAGGATGGGAAGTGCTATGGGTTCCATTCCCAGGCTATAGATGCCACTGGGTTCTGAGACTAGTTTCTGGAGGTGAAGCTCCCCAGGGAAGGGCTTAGGTCTCATATGGTATCAGGTATTTTATTGCACGGGGAGTTGTCCAGAATTATTAAATCAATTCACCCCTAGAACTGTACCCCAGGAGTGTCCCCATGGCTCCAGCTGGTTCTGAATACTGAGAGTCTGTCCCAAAGAGCCTTCACTCCCAACCTGTTGCTGCTGGTCCTATGTTCTGCAGGATTCAAAGGATGAAAAGGAGGTGGGCTCTTTTCAATCTCCCCAACCTGTGTTACCCTCAGAAAAAAATATTTCACTATTGAATAATAAAAGGATAGTAGTCATAGTGTAAGAAAGAAGAAAAAAAAGAAAAGAAAAAATGAAAGAAAAGACAACTTAGAGGTAAATGAAACTAATGCAACATCAAAATCTCTCTGATGCTATGAAGGTGGTTCTGAGATGAAAGTTCATGCATTGAGCTCATACATTAAAAGAATAGAACAATCAAATAATTGAACATTACATATCTAGGCCCTAGAAAAAGAACAAATCAATACCAAAATAAGAAGACAAGAAATAATTAAAGTCAGGGATAAAAATGAAATTGAGAGTAAAAACTCAATTCCAAGAAGAAAAAAAATTAATGAATTGAAAAGTTGGTTCTTTGAAAAAAATTAACAAAATTCATAAACCCTAACCAAAAGAAAAAATGGAATTTTTTTAAAATCCATGATGAAAATATCACCAGATAATACTGAAATACAGAAGATAATCACAAGCTATCTTAAAAATGTATACTGCAATAAGCTAGAAAATCTTGAAGATATATCCTTATTGAACATAGATTTCAAAAATTCTTAGTAAAATACTGGAAAATTACATACAAAACTACATTAAAATGATAGTAGTTCATTCCAGAGATGCAAGGTTGATTCAACAAAGGAAGTCAATAAATGTAATTCACCTAATCAATTTGACAAGAATCAAATGATTATCTTGATGCAGAAAAAGCATTTGAAAAAATACAGCATCCATTCATTTTAAAAGCACTAGAAAAAATAGGGATTAAAAGAAATTACCTCAACATTGTAAAAGCTATATATGACAAACCCAAGGCCAACATCATTCTAAATGAAAAAAATGGAAAGAATTACCTCTAAAAACAGAAACAGGATGCCCACTTTTACCACTTCTCTTTAACAGTCTTTGAAACTCTAGCCAGAGCAATTAGGCAAAAGAAAGAAATTAAAGGGATACAAATAGTAAAAGAAGAGCTCAAACTATGTTGGCTGATGATATGATTCTATATTTAGAAGACACAAAAAGTCCTACCAGAAAATTGCTAGAAATCATAAGTGAAAATCAGAGTAGTAGGATACAAATTTAACACTTATAAATCGTGTTCCTATATACCAATAATGAATCAGCTAAAAAAAATTAGGAGAAGCATCCCATTCATAAATGCCTCAAAAAAAAAAAAAAAACCTTGAGAATTAATCTAACAAAATAGATGAAAGACTTCTACCATGAAAACTACAGAACACTAAAGAAAGAAATAAAGGAAGATCTTAGAAGATGGAAAGACCTCTCATGTTCGTGGATACGTAGAATTCATATTGTCAAAATGGCAGTGCTATACAGATTCAATGCAATTCCCATCAAAATTCCAATGACTTTCTTCATATAAATAGAAAAAGTGGTCATAAAATTCATGTGGAAAAATAAGAGACCTAGAATAGCCAAAGCAATCCTCAGGGAGAAAAGCGAAGCAGGAAGTATCACAACATCAGATCTTAAATTGTACTATAGAGTCATTGTAACAAAAACAGCATGATAGTGGTATAAAAACAGGAAGGAAAGACCAATGGAACAGAATAGAAGACACAGAGACAAACCCACAAAAATATAATTACCTCATATAAGGCAAAGGCAGCAAAAACACTGAGGAAAAGATAGCCTCAACAAATGGTGCTGGGAAAACTGGAACTCTATATGTAATAGAATGAAATTAAACCACTATCTCTTACTCTGCACAAAACTCAAAGTGGATAGAGTGCCTAATATTACACCAGAAACTCTATACCCACTAGAAGAAAATGTAGGCCCAACCCTCCAATGTATTGAATTAGGAACTAACTTCCTTAACAATACCCCTAAAGCACCAGAATTAAAACCAAGAATCAATAAATGAGATGGCATCAAACTAAAATGCTTCTTCACAGCAAAGAAGAAAATCAAGAGCATGAAAACAGAGCATACAGCATGGGAGAAAAATTTTTGCCACAGACAGTGAATTAATCTGCAGGATATACAGAGAATTCAAAAAACTTAACACCAAAACCACAAATAACCCAATCAATAAATGGGTTAAAATCAAAAAGGAGCTGAAGAAATATGGTCAAATACTTCCCCATCTCTAGCAATTAGAGAAATGGAAATTAAAACTACACTGAGATTTCATTTCACTCCAGTCAGAATGGCAATTATCAATACAAGTAACAATAAATGTTGGCCAGGATATGGAGAAAAAGCTACACTCATACATTTGCTGGTGGGAGTGCAAATTGGTGCAACCACTCTTGAAAGCAGTATGGACATTCCTTAGAAAACTAGGAATGGAACCATTTGACTCAGTTATCCTACTCCTCAGTATAAATCCAGATGATTTAAAAATCAGCATACTACAGTAACACAGCCACATCAATGTTTATGGCAGCTCAGTTCACAATAGCTAAGCTATGGAAACCACCTAAGTGTCCTTCAACAGATAAATGGATAAGGAAAATGTGGTATATACACACAAGTTAGTATTACTCCACCATAAAGGGTGACATTATGACATTTCCTAGTAAATAGAGGATCCAAAGACTATCACATTAAGTGCAATAAGCCAGTCCCCAAAAGCCAAAGGTCAAATGTTTTCTGATATGGAAGCTAACCCACAATAAGAGGGACTGGGGGGGAAGAATAGAAGTTCAGTAAATTAGACAATGGGGAATGGAGTCAGTGAGTGGAGATAGGAACAGGAAAGACAGTATAATGAATCTGACATAATTTTCCTATGTACATATATGAAAATATAACAGTGAATCTCATCATCATGTACATCTACAAGAATTGGGTCTGAACTAGAATAAGATGTATTTTAGGCTTATATAATTATATCAAAATGGTTTCTACTTTCATGTATAACTAAAAGAACCTTTTTTTAAAAAAAAAGCAGATAAGCTTAGCATAATGTGATATAGTCAATTCACAAATACAAAAATTTTCTAAAACAATTTTAAAGTATAAATTTTATTGTATGCAACTTGTGGCTCAATAAAGCTCATCTTTCAACAGGAAAAAAAAGAATAATCTTTAGAACAAGGAATATTACCAGAGATAAAAAAAGAATGACAGTGATAAAAGTGTTTATTCATCAAGAATTCATTGAAATCCTAAAAATATAAGCATTTAATAAGATTTTAAAATACATGAAACAAAAATGAATAGATCCAAAAAGCAACAGGCAAATCTACAATTATAGTTGAAGATTTTTAGCATTCCTTTCTCAATCAATAGAACACAAACTAGTCGTTAAGAACACAGAAAGCCTGAAAAATACTCTCACTTAGCTATATGTAAACAATTCACCAAACAACAGCAATTTAGGAAAAATTATACAAGAACTTTTCAAAAAGATTAGAAACACTTTCAAAATCATTTTTTAAAAATTAATAAGAAAGGAATAGAGGTTTATATCCATCTTGAGCATAGATGCAAAAAAATCCAACTAATTTACTATATCAAAATATAAAAAGTCAGTCAGTCATGGTGGTGCATGCCTGTTTGATCCCAGTGGCTCAGGAGGCTAAGCGAGGAGGATCGCAATTTCAAAGCCAGACTTTACAACTTACTGTGGCCCCCAGCAACTTAGCAAGACCCTATCTCAAAAGAAAGACTGATATGAAAGAATAAAGGTGTTACTTATAAGAAAGATGATAATTTCATGATAAAAATTCTATTCTCCAGAAAGGTCAATTCTAAATTTTAAATATTCACAAACCTAATAACACACCAAAATTTGTAAAAACTTAGTGAAAGGCAGATAAAATTTATGCTCTGAGTTGGTCAGGGTATAATGTTCCTAAAATAGAGTATTTTTTCTTCCTAAAGCAAGTTATCTACATTCTAGTAGAGTCCAATTCATTCTCTGATTGAAGGATTTTCCCTATTCACAAAATGGCTTAAAGCATCCTGTGTCCACTTGGCCCCAATAACTAGTCACTTCCTTTTCACAGAGGCTGCACAGTCAGAAACATAGTGAGGATATGTTTCATTCCATTCATTATACCTCCTAACTCTGTTAGCACAGCACAATCTCAAGCTAAATCTCTCTCCAACTGATGTTGCAGAAAAACTAGCATTAATAATCAATGTCATGCAACTGAAGTCTAAAGATGAAAAATTAAAGTTGAAGTATTTTGGATTCCATAGTGAAACTGGAAAAGACTAAAATAGTGATGAAAAATATTTTCCTTTTTCCCTGCTTCACTCCCATTTTTATTTAGCAATGGTCTATGGCCCTTGTCAATCACAAAACAAGAAGCTTGCTACTATTTGAGTGGTATAATATCTTTAAATGATATCTCCACTATGTGATGGTATGTACCTGGAATTATCTCAAATTTTGCTGGTCTGAAATTTTCAGTGATTACAATTTTTTAGAGTTATTAAAATATACTAAATGTGATTATAGAATTTCAACTATGGAGACAGCAGCCAATGGAATATTATGTCCCTTGCACAATATATGATAAAAAGTTGAAAATTTTAGTATACTAATCTTCTGAAGAACTCTTAATGCTATTTTTTCCTGGTGTATACTTTGATGAACCGAGTAATTCTTTGCACATAAAACATTCTATAATTTATATAATCTTGGAGCTCAAAGATTTTATACAAGAGAATTTTTATACTGAAGACATATTGGTTACTTAAGCTATCAAAGAATCATAGAATTATACAATTAGAATTTAACATGAAAGTTTTTATAGTGATTTAAGCATTTTTTCTTTCATATTTATTTCTCTGTGATGTAGTTAAAATACAACTTAAGATTATTAACAAGACAATTTTTACCAAACATGTGGCTTTTTACTTTCTTTTGCTGGAAAACATTTAGAAATAATCCTGATTAATTTAGTTTTTGACCTTTGGATATGAATATGATTGAATAATTTCTAAATAGCTTATGTCATTTTATCTTTAGTGACATTGAGAATATTGATCTCAATTTCATCATGAAATTAATGCCCAGCAAAGTTCTTTAGGTGATCATCTATTCTCTTCAAACAAGTGTTGTCACTCACAGAGTAAGGAAGAGATTCCCACTCAGGGCATGACTGGTACATTAGTCAGATTCTTCAAACAAACAAACAATAAACCAATAGGATGTGTGTGTAAACACATGCTTAAGTACATATACATTCACAAAATGTGGTAATTGGCTTATATGATCGAGAGGATGAGAAGTCTCATGATCTGCCTCCTACAGGTTGAAGATACAGGAAAAAAAAAATGACTGGACAGTTCAAGTCCTAATGCTGGAGAAGTAAGGGAGCACATAGTGAAAATCTTGACCTAAGATCAATACCAGTGTCTCAAACAAATAGGCAGAAAGAAATAGAGACGAGTTCCTCCTTCCCTTTTGTTCTTTGCAGGCTCTCAAGGGAATGGATGATGCCCACACTAGAGGAGAAAGAAATCTACATAACTGAGTCCACTAATTTTAATAATAATCTTATCCAGAAACACATTCCCCACACCCATCACCATTTACCAAGTATGCCCAGAAAGAATGCTATCTGGACACCCTTTGATCCAATCCAATTTATACATAAAATGAACTATTAGAGCTAGAAATGAAAGAGTCAAGGAAAGTTTAATGAAATCATTTCTCTCTGGACATCAAATAGCCTAAACAAGTGACTGCCTCTCCACATGTCAATAACACACACTGGTATTAAGGACTCAAGTTACAGTTATGACAGACACCCAAACCATACTAGCGAAAATCAGAATGGAGGTCTCTATAAAGTCAGAAGAAATGCAGCTGCAGGAATAAGGGAGAGCTGGCACCTGGAAGGTACATGAATTCAGGACTCATTGCCCCTATAGACTCTCTGCTTCTTCCTGCATATGGACTTCATGCTGACCCACATAATGACTTTCTGTACCATTAGATGCATGGCCACCAAGACTCTCTAGGTTCATGCTTGAATGAATTTGTAAACAAAGGCAGCAAAATAACAACAAAACAAAATGGAAAGCAAAAGACTTTCTCTCGAGCCATACAGAAATATTCAGCAAATTTTATCTGAACTGAAAGACCAGAGCTTCAAAATTATAACTGATTAAGAAATGCTAAGTATGCTGAATGGAAGAAAAGTCTTGTCTGACTTCACCACATGAGTGATGAACATCATTTAATCTCTTGGAGGAACAGCAAAGGAGGGAACATCTATGAAGAGAAAAGGACATTGATAAAATGCTATTAAATACTTCAAAGCCCAGAACTCTATGTATCCAAATTAACACTCATAAAATAAGACAGAATAAAACTATTTTTCAGTAGTACAAAGATTCAAAAATACCTTACACAAACTCATTTACCAGGAAAAAAAGTATTTTTTAATCAAATAAGAAAAAGGAAACAAGTGATCTATTAATTATCTAAGTCATTATCACCTCCTTTATCTTAAGTCATTGGAAATTAGTTTTATGCATTTACCACCTTAGAAAGCAGGACAGAAAAGAGTAGGAAAAGAGAATCCCACAACCAAAGCTATAGCAGCAGCGGTTGGGTGGAGCGGAAAGATGTAGGATTGTGCAAGAATGAGTCTTAATAGCGAAAAATAAAAACTGATACAGATTTGGAAACTGTACATTTAGATAAATAACTATGTCATATTACAGTTTTAAGTATATTTAGAAAAAAGCACTAAACATAAAAAACAATCATTAACATTTTAAAAATGTAGAGAAGGAAAATTATGTACAGCACATTCTTTTAATAAGTAGGAATCAATATTTCCATAATTACATAGACTACTGACTAAACTGTGGGTTATACTATGCTTTTACCAGTGAGTGGTTAAGAACTAAATCTTTACTCCAAAGAGAAGTCTCTGTATCGCCAGAAGTAGAAATGTACAGATAAAAATAACTGCATTGAAAATCATTGCCTTTAGAGGCTGGGATTGTGGTTCAGAGGTAGAGCACTAGCCTAGCATGTGTGAGGCGCTGGATTCGATCTTCAGCACCACAAAAAAAAAATTAATAAAATAAAGATATGTGCCTACCTATTAGTAAAAAATATTTAAAAAAAGAAAATTGTTGCCTTTATAAACTTTATAGAATAGATTGTTTGGACTTATTTTGATAAATATAAGAAATAAAATAAAAGTAATCTTCCCATCCCATTTACACTAACCAGAGGCACCACTAATACAAGTGTCTTTGTTGTTCTAGTGCTTAATAATTAAGCTTTAATTCCTTATGGTTCCATTATGATTTATTATGTATCAAAATTCAAGATTATAAATTCTCATGAAGTTGGTAAACTTGTGCCACCTTACAACTCTTCTGCTCCTTCTCTCAATTTTTGTTACATTATTGCTTGTTCATATATTTAAAAAATATTAAGCCCCCACTTAGGATACATGTTAAAATATTTTCCCTGCTTTTCTGAAGATTATATTCTTAACAAAAAAAAATGAAGATTGAATGTAATGGCTGTGCCCTTTCCAGGCCATTATTGCTAGGCACAAAAGCACCCATAAATGCACCAATGAATCTAATGACATCCCCCAAAACTCTATCTTGGACCCATTGTGTTGCATCAAACGTGGGTTTTCATGGCAATGGAAGTTGATCATCTTTGCCAGTTGGCCATCTCCTTTCTTGGTCTGATGATCCACTGGCATGAGGATTTGGAACTGTCCAGTTAGTAGTTGTATCTTAAATTCAAATAATCCTCACTATTTCTTCTGGTTGAGTCATTCTTTGAGAAATACAGAAGTGTCTATAGCCACAGGCCTAGGAATAGCATCTCCAAAAGTGAGTCACTGCAGGTGATGACAAGAGAACCAATCTTTCTTTTCTACCTCTTACATTCTCAAAGTAACATGGTGCAGTTTGGGGGAAAATACAATCATGTGTTGGCAAATGATTCAGTGCATACACCACAACCTGTAGGAAAGCAGGCTTCAGTCTCAGAATTTTGTCTTCAAACTGATCTCTTACCTGATTCTATAACAGGCAATTCCAAAAGTCATCTTTCGGGTCAAGACATATGTGGAAAAATAAACAGGCTACATAATCATGAGTCAACAATCACATCTTTTGGTATAAAATGTGTTCTTCTGAACTATGTGGTACAAAATACCCACAACAATAGGCATTTTATAAATTCTAGAAAGGTTGAGCTTGTATGTGGAGAGGCCAGAAAAATACATATGCTTTAAAGGTTAAACTTAACCTCATAGACAAATGAGACCAAACATAATTAATCTTCCACTAAGTAGCTTGATTATGTCATAAAGCATAGTGATGTATTGAGGGATCATTAATCTCTTCCTCTTACTGGAATGCTTGACATGCAGGTGGAAGTTGCTAGTTCAACTTTGGTAAGAATCCTTGTTACATTTGCCTTCACAGGCACTCAAGTCATGAGCAAGTACCTTACATCTGCACTGGAGTGACCAACTACAGTGCTGGCTGATCTCACAGAAAAACATGTTCCATCTGTCTGCTAATTGACGTCTTCTCTGCAGTATAAGTTTTCTGTTGAATATCAACATGAGACACAAAAATCCACATCTCTGGAATCCACTCCCATAAGACCAACCCCAACACAATTTTCCAGATAACCTTGTCTCTAATCTGCCAATTTTACCCCTTAAAGACTTCTGGGCAGCCAGTCAAGCCATTAGTTACTTGCCTGGTGTCCTCACATATTCCTATTACAGTGTACTTCTTCATATATGAAAAGTGAATTTCTGAGTATATAGGATATGACTTTGTCTCCGAGGGTAATTTCCCTTCACCGATGGTCTGAGTGTTGCCAGACCTCACTTAAGACTTGCACCCACATGTTCAATTCTGGCTCATCTGAAAGCAAGTTTGCCTAGATTATTCTAGAACATGCCAGGTGTTTCAGAGTAATTATTATTAGTGCCCACTTTTCTTCTCAAATGTGTTGAAATTTAGATAATAAGACTATGCTGTCCATGAGACCATAAATGAAACTGAGGGAGAGGCATAAATATAGCAAAAATACATTTCATAAGCTATATATTTACTCAACTTACTAATATTTACATGAACCTACTTAGGCCTGATCTAAAATATTCCATATCTACCCTATAATTTATTGTTGCTATACTCTTATGTCTTATGATGCAATGGACTTTAAAGAAGTTAGGTTATGATAAGCTACAGTTGCAGTCAGGTATTTCATGACAGAACTTCAGTATTATTAAGTCCCAATAATGGGTCAAGAGCTATTTTTAATAATGTAAATAGTTCTCTGGTGAAGAAGACCTTGATCTAGAGTTCTATAAGCCTGTACTACATCTTTCTATTAGGGATTTCCAAAGACATTATAAAGTTTCATATACTATCCTGGAAAACTCCAATGATATCAGATACCCTGGGGTATAAAGCCAGATACAGGTGGGGGGGGCGGGCAATAGCTCAATTGTCCAGCATGAGTGAGGTCCTGGGTTTATTCCCCTGGACTCTGAAAAAATAAAGTTTTTTTTTTCCCCAAAAATGTTGTTTATTCATTCATTTACCCCCTCAATATGATTTTATATTTACTGTAACCCATGTTATTGTACAGCAGTGAACACAAGAGTTGAATTCTTAGTCTTTGTGAAGTTTTAAAATCCAGTTGTAGAGACGCATATAGAGGAGGAAGAATAGATGTGAAGACTTTAGAGGAGAATTGTTTTTGAAAAATAAAGTTTTAAGTTAAATAAAACCAACTCTAAGTAAATAAAGTCTTCTGCTTACTGGGCCTTATTCTAAATTGGCAATGTTTTGAGTCAATAAATGGGACTTATTCCATGTGCAGTATATACTGACAATTTTTTTTTTTTATTTTTTGGGTACCAAGGATTGAACCTAGGGGTGCTTAATCACTGAGCCACATCCCCACCTCCCTTTTTTAAATATTTTATTTAGAGACAGGGTCTCACCGAGTTGCTTAGCATCTCACTAAGTTGCTGAGGCTGGCTTTGAACTGCCTATCCTCCTTCCTCAGCCTTCCCAGCTGCTGGGGTTACGGGTTTATGCCACCATGCCCAGCCTGAAACTTTAAAATAGTGAACAGCAGGGGTGATCTGCCAAGCTAGAGACTTCATGGATCTGGCTGGAACCCAAACCCCACGATGATGGGATTTATTATTCTTTCAAATGTGTGTACCTTCCTAGACTTTTACAATGCTTCTATATTTGCCACCTTCTGCTTATATCAGATTTCAGTTAGCATGATCTTATCAATATATTAACGAGGCTGATACTCTATAGAATATGATGATGCTAATAGCCACTATAAACATTGCTATAAGAGAAATCAGGAAGAATTAACATAGCCCCAAACAGGAGAATAAATGTGACCAGATTCTCTTCCCATGTAAATACACATTATTGTTTATTTACCTTATGAGGATTAGGAAAATATGGGAATTAGGGAAATAGATAAATTAAAAGAGGCATGTTGAAATCACTCTAATCCTTTGTCTTTGAAGATTGAGATAATCTCTTGAAATTCCTAATCAAGTATAATATTGCTTCCGACTTCATTTTCCTAAGGAAAAGAATAGAAAGTTTCCCACATTTGCCCTTTCTGCCTATTAGTTGGCCCTTCCTGTCTCTTATTTCACAGATCAGGGGGGAAATATAAGATTATCAGTCACTAAGGGAGTTAAGAAGTAAGAGAGAGGGAAAATTCCTGTATCACTATTTTATACAGTGATATCTGCCTGGAACCACTGTAGTATTAATTTATGCCAAGACTCTACTGCCAATATAGTTTTCTTTCTAACTGGAGAATTATGGTGATGTTTCAGACCTCTTGGCAGCAACATCACTTCACAAGTAATATCCAAGAATCCTCAGTCTGGATATTTCATTTACACCCATGCACAGTTAACCTAGTAATTGGTTGTACATTTCTTTGGGAATAGATCACAGGAGTGCTTAGCATATGTACTTGTGGCTTTGCAAGATTCTCCCAAAAGGATCTTCAGTCAATAGGTTCTGGGTCAGTGAACTGGCTTTGGTCTTGACACTTAGTGAAGAACTGTGATTTTCTTTTCCATTGCAATGGCTGACATCAGTCTTCTTCTTGCCAAAATATATGTATTTTCACACAAGGCAAATCACACCCAAATTAGTCACTTATCTTACTATTTAAACACCAAAACCTATTAGCCATCTTCAGATGTCTATGGGTCAAAATGTCTTAAAATAATTATGTAGACTTTGCCTTTAAGAACCCACCATCTGGCCTCTGCAATTATCAAAGAACATCATTTTCTTGATCCAAGGAAACTCATGCATCTCCTGCAGTTAATCCCAGTCTTCAGAGAAAATCCTTCCCTAAGCTTTGCAAAGATGCCGATGTTCCACTCAGCACAATGTTCCACTCCCTTGATGAATAAGATCTATGCAATATACTACAGTGGAAGCAGTTTTGGCTTTGTATTATTATGGGTCATGTTTTAAAACTGGCTCAGCTATTTACTGACTATGAAATGAACTTTTCTAAACATCAGTTTTCTCAACTGCAAATGTGGAGTTAAAAATATTTACTTTGCAGGATTGTTTTTAAGATTTAAAAAAACTCTAGCATAATACCTAAGCATATGTGCATCCAAAAGATATTCATTCCCCACTTTATCAACAAAAGAAAAACCATAATATATTTTCACTTTGTAAATCTAACTTCTACTACTTACACAAAAATCAAAATACTTTCCCTACAAGTTTTACTGTCAATTCCCATAAACAGTGAAGGCATTATGTAACTCAATGATCCCTTTCATTCTTATCCAGTGTCTCTTTCTACCCCAACCCACCAAACCAATTTTCACAGTGTACAAGAACATATACCAAGTTTAGAGTCAATACTTGTCCTGCAATTTTAACAATCTGAAGTAAAAAATAATAAGGTATTGCTTGGATTTATAGAAAATTGCAAATATATGTTATATATACTTGAAAAATTACATTTTCTCCAGCTCAGATATAAGCAATATAGAAACTGTAAAAGAGAAGGGAGTAAAGCCAGATGGTATGATAGGACTCTGTAGCCATTGCCCCATGTTTTCAAACATCAATTTGAAAAATAATCCTTGTAAGACAAGAGCTTCACAAAAACTAAGGAAACAGGTGAAAGATCACAGCACTGTGCTGCAACACAAACATAAGAAAAGATGCATTGAAAAGGGTAAGGACAGTTTCCAGAACTGGGGTCATCCCTTCTCCAAACCCAGGCAGCAAAACAGGAAGAGATTCCATCTGACACAGGGAAAGGGAGAGAAGTGAGCATATGATTCTGCCTTTGAACCAGACATAGGCAGGACACAATAAAACTCAGCACCAGGCATGCACTCACAGCCCAACTCCAGGTCAACACCCACAGACTGAGCATGAAGCCCATCCTGGTGGCAAACAGGACCCCACAGCTCCAGGTGTCAGGCCTATGGTGTAGACTCCATCTGTTTATTACACTGCTGGACCAACTATAGTGGCAGTGGGATCCAAAAGGTCCTCAGAAGCAGGCAGAGTAATAGTCATAGGATTCTGGTCTATCCTAGCATCACACTACCTGCAGTGGTCCTAGGCTCTGAGCATACCTCAGCACCATGCTGTCTCCAGAGGCCTTTGGCTTTGAAACTATACCAGATGGCCTTTCCAGAATCTTCGGGTGAGGTGACTTTGAAGTGACTTTTCAGATAAAGCCAGTCTATAAAGAGTGGTGTAAGTACACACTTCAAGTGCAGAGACATCAGTGCATGGCTGTAAGAAAGACAGGAAAACATGATATCATCTGTTTCAGGTCCTCATTTCCAAAATGACCAACAAGGCTCTTGCCAAAAAGCGACATGTCCATGTGCAGCCTATTTGTTGCCTGAACTGTGTCAGGTGCATGCCTAAGGACAAGGCCATTACGAAGTTTGTCATTCAAATCATCATAAAGGCCGCAGCCATTGGGGACATTTCTGAAGCTAGAGTTTTCCAGGTTTATGTGCTTCCCAAGCTCTATGTGAAGCTGCATTACTGTGCGAGTTGTGCCATTCACAGCAATGTAGTCAGGAATCCATCTTGTGAAGTCTGGAAGGACTGAATACCTCCACCCTGTTTTAGATCTGCAGGTGCTGCCCCAAGATCTCTACCAAAGCCCACATAAGGAGCTGGGTTATTAATGAGTGAAAAACAGCTATCTTCTGGGGGGAAAAGTAAAATGGGAATTATAATTCAAAACAAAAAACCAAAAACATGAGGCAGGGACAAAATAAATTACAAGTAACTGACCATAAAGGCATGAGGATAAACTATCTGACAAATAGTTCAACATAATTGTTTTAAGGAAGGTCAGCAAATGTCAGGAAAATACTGAGAAACATTTTGTTATGGTTTAGATAACAGGTGTGCCCCAAAAGCTCACTTTGAGACAATCCAAGAAGTTTGAAGTAAATGATTGGGTTATAAGAGTTTTAGCCTAATCAGTGTATTAATAATCCCCAGATATGAATTAAATGGATGGTAACTGTAGGCAGGTTGGGTGTGGCTGGTGTAGACGGGACCCTGGGGATATGCCTTTGGGGTATAAATTCTGTCTGTGGTGAGGGGAGTCTCTCTCTGCTTCCTGGTACCATGCTCTGAGCCACTTTCCTCCACCACTCTCTCCTGTCATGATATTCTGACACATCTTGGATCCAGAGCAGTGGAGTTGGCCACCTTAGAACTGAAACCTCTGAAACTGAGCCTCCAAATAAACTTTTCCTCCTTTAATTATTCATGTCAGATCTTTTGGTCACAACAGTGAAAGAGACTCACTAAAACACATATTTAAAAGATATTTGTAAACTATGCATCTGAAAAGGGCTTAATAATTAGAATGTATAAATACTCCAAAGCTCAATAACAATTAAAAGAAAACAAAAATCCAAACCAATCCCCCCAATAACCTAATTTTAAAAATGGGCCATAGACCTAAGTAGACATTTCTCTCAAAAGAAGACCTGCAAATGGCCAAAAGGTATAAGAAAAAAATGCTTGCCATCACCACTTATCAAGAAAATGAAAATCAGAACCACATCTCACTTTAATTAAAATTGATATTATAAAGACAGGATATAAAGTGTTGGAAAAGATGGAGAAAAGAGAATCTTTATATGCTGTTGACAGAAAGGTAAATTAGTATAGCCATTGTGAAAAACAGTATGGAAGAGTCTTAACATTTTAAAAATAGAACAACCATATGATTCAGCAATCCCACTACTGGGTAAACAGTGAAAGAAAATAAAACCAATATGTTAAAGAGACATCTGCACTGCACATTTACTGTAGCACTATTCACCAAAGCTAAACAATAGCAGCAAACTAGGGGTCAATCAACTGATGAATGCATGAAGAAATTGTGATACATATACACAGGGGAAGCCATAATAAAAAGATTAAATCCCATCATTTGTGACAATATTGATGGACCTGGAGGTTATAAGTGAAACAGGCCCGGCACTGAAAGACCAGTGACATGTGACTGTACTCACATGTGGAAACTAAATATGTTGGTGTTGTAGAAGTTATGAGTAGAATACAGGGTAAGGAGGGAGGAATGGGGAAGGTTGATCAATGGATGCTGAATTATAGCTAGTTTGGAGAAACAAGTCCTGGTGTTATTGCACAATAGAGCAAGAATAAAGGTAGTATACTAATATTTATATAGCTTTTATTATATATTCATACATAACATATGTATATAAATAAGTATATATATATAAGATATATATGTATATAAATTTCCATACACACACACAAAGATTTTGAATGTTTGCACCATAAACAAACAAATATTTTAGGAGATACATTTACCTTATTTGAGCATTATGCAATGCATGTACTCATCAGAACATCATATGCTGTTCTACAAATATGTAGAAGTTTTGTGTATACATGAGAAAAATTTTTAAAAAACAGTGAATTCTACATGAAATCCTCACCCTGTACTTAGTAAAAGCTGTAGAACACAGCTTTTAGTGAGATTTCCACAGGAAAACTACATAACCTCAGATTAATAACTTTACTACTTAGGCTTCATAGTTCCATACTCCAAGTCAAAGTTCTGTAACATAAGATGAAAAGCAAAGGTCACCAGTGGAATTTTACAACTGAATTATACCAAAAATCCTTTTATACCTTATCTTTTTCCTATACATACATACCTGAAGTTTACCTTACAAATTGGAGTAAGAGATGAAAATAATAAACATAATATAATGTAATAAAAGTTATGTGCATGTGGTCTCTTTTAAAATATAATTTCACTGTTTCCACTTAAATATAACAATCAAATACTGTAAGTTGCTTGCTTTATTTGCTATATTTGCCAACATCTCCATTTTTGTTCATCACAAAGTAAAAAAAAAAAATTACTTAAATATAAGCACCATGGCACTGATAATGTGGCAATCAATTTGATCCCCAACAGCTATGAAGTGATTAATAGGTAGGTAATGTATACAGCCTGGATACACTGCACAGGACAGAGTGGAACAGCTTGAGACTTCATCATGCTATTCAGAGGAGCACATAATTTTGAAGTTAAGGATTGTTTATTTATGGAATTTTTCATTTAATATTCTTACATTATAGTTCACTGAAGAGACATCAAACTATGGAAAGTGCATCTGTGGAAAAGGAGAAGTATTATGGTATAAAATTTCAGAACTATAACAACAAAGCCTAGAAGCTGACACATACTGCTTTCCTGCAAAAGAACCATGTCATAAACTTTCCCTGACTCTCAATCATGCCTTGAAACTTGCTGATAAGACCCCTATTTTGAGTGTACAGGTTGCAGAATCACATTGGTCATACAGTCACGTATATACATACAGCAATACTAGTGTCTATTTTATTCTGCTGTCCTTCCTACCTCCCCTTCCCCTCCCTTCCCCTCCCATCACTTATGTCATGTATAACTAAAAAAAAATTCCTATTTTGTTAAGATTGAATAAAAATGCTAAAACAGCATCCTGTCACTTTGTCCTGTCTGAATGTGGCTTCTAGTGATTTTTGTTTTCTTTTGGTAAGAAAGGGACTCTCATTCTTTCCATTGTTATTAAGTTGTCACTCTTTTCAGAAATCTAAGTCCCAGTTTGTTTCCTAACTTTGTAATTTCAATAGTTTTAATATTATTTTCTAAAAGATATTTTCTGGAACCCAAGCCCTATTCCCACTTATTCCTGGCATGGCATTGTTTAGAGATTTTCCCCTACCACCCTTAGCTGTTCATTCTTTCTCCCCTCTGCCCACTGTGCTTTCGCTGAAATGTTGGATGAATAGTCAGAATCTGTGAAGAGAAGAAATTATTACTGAATGAGTCAAAATTCACATTTAAAGTGGAGAAAACAGTAAAACTGAGCAGTGAATAAACTGATGTGTTGATAGACTTGTAATCTTAGAATGTCGTAAGGAATCCCTTACCATGGTGATAGGGAACACTGTTATTTTAGGGAGGGGGATTTTTCCCTTATGACCTCTCTCTCCTCCACTGTACATCCAGTAAGTACTTTGCCAGATGCTTCTGAGTTTAAGCATACTGTTCAGATTCCTTGAGCACCACTATCTTTTCTATTCCCCAGACACCTTACATGCCCTCTTATAAACTAATTTCTCATTTCCTGTATGTCATTCAATATCTTCCAAATGGATTAAAAATTTTTGGATAACAAGGGATGTGCCTTTCATCTTTTTTTCATTCTCATATTGTAGGTCACATAATTAACTATATGCTTTATCATTCATAAATGATAGCTGACTAGTTCCTATGCACAAATTACCCCATGATGAGTGATTCTCCTAAGCTTGTCTGTTTTATCTGGAAATATGGGGAAAATATCTAAGTAATTTCTCTTGGATGTTTTGACAAGTACTGTAGATAGTGTATTTTTTAAATTGATTTTATTTTCTTAAATACATGACAGCGGAATGTATTACAATTCTTATTACACATAAAGAGCAGTTTTTCATACCTTTGTATAAAGTATGTTTAACAGTAGACTAAGAAATTATCTTAAACACTACATTGCCACCCTAAATACTACATAGATATGAAACTATGAGTGACTAGTTAATGTGTGTGTGTGTATATATAAAGAGTGTATGTAGATACACACATATTCATGTATATACACACACCTTCAGCATACTTAATCACAATGCTAAAATCCTAGAAATAATAAAAGCAGTGTGCATTGTGGATACTTAAATTTAAACATGCTGACATAAATATGCAGCATTCAAGATTTTCAAAAAAGTTAAATAAAGTATGCAAATCAAGTTTCAATATTTAAAGTATACTTAGGAAAAAAATCATTCCAGTCCCATGCATTTTTCAGTGAAAGATGGAAGGCACATCCTATCAAGCACATGAAAACATAATTCTAGAAAGAAATAAGAGCACCTGGAACTCAGGAAACATATTGGAAGAAAAGACATATAAAATAATGTATTAGATCTTTGAGGAAAAAAAAGGGGGCAAAGATATATAATAACAGAGAAGCTGGAAAAGAAAATAGTAATGAATTTATGTTTTAGAAAAAGGATTGGGGACATGTATTGGTATTTTCTTGCTAAAGAGAATAGAGCAATGCATTATCAAGAACTTGAACATGAGAATAACATTTGATAAGTAATTGCAAATCTCCTAAGGAATAAAGTGAAAATAAAAGTACTTTTTTTCCTTCAAAGTATTTTTAAACTAACAATATTTGAAAACAAATTAAATGTCTAAAAATAAAAGTATTTAGCATTTGGTGCAAAACACTAAAATGTGTTTTCTGAAGACTAGCATGAGAAAATGTTTAAGAAACTTACTCAGTTCCTGTGCCAGCAGCATATTATGCACAATTCATGAATGATGTCATTTAATCTTCAGATTTCTACCTTCTAAGGTAGAAATTATTACCCCATTTTTAAAGATAAAGAAATTACTCCCAGAAAAATTTGATTTACCCAAGATGAGCTAGTAAATGTCCAAACGGGACATTCTATACTATATTTCATTACCTTTATTCTTTATTAAGTAAAAAGGTAGGTTATTAAATTTACTATATATTTACTCTGTTTTAACAATAAAATGCATTAAAATGTATTGGAAAGGAAAATAGCAACATACAAACAGGAATTCCTAACCAGTAGGATAGTAGGAAAATACTTTTTGGGGGGTAAGGGGCAGGGGGAGGCACCTAAGAGCCATCTCAGTTATCAGAACAACTGCTTTGGTATCATAGTGCTGTGCTCAAGGAATTTTATTTTACTTAATAATGGTTCCAAAGCATAAGAACAAAAATGTTGGTAGTAATTAAGGTAGTCCAAAGAGAAGCTTCAAAATGCTTCCTTTAAGCATCATCTCACATCATCACAAGAAGGTAAGTACAGTATAAATTGTGTGTGTGTGTGTGTGAGAGAGAGAGAGAGAGAGAGAACGAGAGAGAACCTACATTCACATAACTTTTGTTATAGTATATTAGTATGACTGTTCTATTTTATTAGATATGATTATTAAAGTGTATACTTTGTAAGTTGAGCTTTATCATGGGTATATATGATAGAAAAAAAATACTACATATAGAGCTTGAATCTACTCACAGCTTTAGGGTTCTACAGGAGGCAGGGGCAGTTTCTTGCAGTGTATCCTCAGTAGTTAAAGACACTACTGTACATCTATCATTGGGCAGAAAACTTAGGTGAAGGGGGTGAATTAATTGGATATCTCAGTGCACTGGACATTATCACTGTGCTCTTTTCATCACTGCCTCTTGTTTATGTAATTACTGGCTCCATCTTATCCTCATTCCCTACTTATATAACTAAATAGTGTATTTTAGTTCCTGTGTACACTTTCAAAAAACTACCATTCCTTTGTGTTCAAGTACTTTAAATAGTATTGGGTCACATTTTTCCTCCTGATCTTCATTTATTCCTTGAGCATTATTGCCTGTGCATATATATTCCACTGCTTCTCACTGGGCATAGTTACCCATCACTTACAGGCACTAGTTTTAAATATCCCTGCTTCCAGCTGGCTTCAGCAAGCTGCCGCCACAGGCAGCACCATCCTCAGGCACTTCAACCATTTGAATATGTGTCTCCTCCAAAATCCATGTTGAAATATAAATACCTTCATAACAGTATTAAGAGGTGAGACCTTCAAGACGTGTTTTAGGCCATGAGGGCTCTACTCTTACTGGTGCAATTAAAAACATTATACAAGGGAGAGGGGACCCCCTTTCTCTTTCTTTCTCCTCCATGTTCTGCTATGATGATGCAGTAAGAAAGCCATCAACTTGATATTAAACATCACAACTTCCAGAATTGTGAGACAATACATTTGTTTAGTACAAGTCATTCAGTTTATTCTGTAATAATACAGACAAAGTCAAAAAATGGCAGCAGAAGTGAAGTCCTCCTATTCCAATGTGGAAGCAGCTTTGAAACTGGGTAATGGGTAGAGGCTAGAAAAATGTGCAGGTTCATGTTAGAGAGAGGCTCTGCTGCCATGAGTGTCATGAATACAGCATCACAGGGGATTCTTTTGAGGGCTCAGAAAAGAAGAACAGTAGGGAAACTCTGAAACTTGTTAGAGATTACTTGAATGGTCTCCACCAGAATGTTGGTATAACCATGGGTGGTAAAGGCTATTCTAATGAGGTCTCATTCACAGTCTACCACTAAGTATGATTGATTTTATTTCAACTCCTTAACTCGTTCTACCTTTCCCCACTGGTCCATCTTAATCATGTCTAACAATAACTCCTCCCAATCCATTCCAAGCTTCCATCTTTTCTCCTCCTGAACTGGTATAAAAATTTCCTGGCTGGTCTCTAATTCTACAGGTAAGGTCATTTGGTGGTGGTGGTTGCTTTTTCTACTACTCCACAGAAAAAGTCATCTTTTTATTATGCAACTCTAAACATATCACCCTATAAATTTCAATGATTTCCCTTTGCCTCAAGATCAACCAAGGCAGTCCTTAGTGTGGAACAAAGGCTCACCTAGTAGCATGAAACATGTCACTACCCCCCACCCCCTCGCATTCCTGCCACACTAACACTTGATGTGTACACTCCTCCCCTGTGTTCTTCCCTCTACTTCAAATAGCCCCCCCTTCTATCTTCCTCTTAATTCCAGCTATATATTATTTTGTTCTCATGAACATCTTCCCTGTCCACTACTCCAGATATCAGATACTTAGGCAGTGAATTGTGCCCCTTTCCACACTTGTTGAGCAGGAATTTTATTTGTTCTTTCTTATTGCTTCCCCTCAATAGACTTTCATTACATGAGGTCAGATTCATGCCTACTTTATTAGCTACTAGATTTTTGGATTGAGGTGTGTAGTAGGCTCTGAAATATGAATAGCATAGTGAAAATGAACTAAGATGCTAAGTTAAAAATAGCAACATGTAAAAGATTAAGATTAATAAATTTAAAATATTATTTAACATTCATTTCCTCATAGCAAACTAGCCTCTCAGTGTTTATGAAGATAACAGTGCACAATGTTTAAAAGCATATGTTTTAGAGTTCTGCAGTCAATATTTGCACAGCAAGGAAACTGGACAAAATTCTTGACAAAACTTCATAAAAATGCCCTGGGAAAAAAGTAAAGTCATTCTATTGTCGAAGTACTATACTTGACATGCATTTGTGACAATGTCATCTCATAAAATCTACCTTGAATAATAGAGACCTAATAAGTTTCTGTTTTATACATGTAACTATTAGTACAAATGAAAAACATGTGTTACTGCTTCAATCACTAGAATAAAGATACTTCAGATTATTACAAATAAATTAGCCTGTGAATTTGAGCAATGCTTATGTCCTGAAATTATATTCAGCTATATTAAGTATAATTTCTTAAAATTATTGATGACCCAGAGCTAGCAACACTTGAGAATTTTTCATGGTGTCATTACTACAAAACAAGGCGTCTACTCATATGTATCCTTACTTCAGCGACCAAAATATAATTAATCAAGTAATGATAGAATTAACATGTAACCGAATTGAATGCATTTATTTTGACAGAGAAAACAAAAGCATAGATGCTTATTATTTAGATTTCCAAATGCAAAATAAACTATACTTGTTACAGTTATTCAGTAGTATGTGATAAATATATTAAAAGAATAATGTTTAATATTTCTATAACATTCTATCAGTTCAGTAAATGAATCAGGTCATTCCTGAGAACAAAGATATGCCCTAGTCCAGTCACTAGAACTGGACACACTAGCTCATGTTCTCACTTCTGTAACAGGGAAGGCTGGGCCACATGTAACCAAAATCGGGTGAAATATAAAAAGCTATATTTACAAAAGAAAATAGGATGTCGGTCAAGCAAAAATTCCAGATGTTAGCTACATAAATTAATGTCCAATATTATGAAGATAAATCCTTTCAGCCTTTGGCATTAAATAATTAAGACCATGAGATTTGAGACAACTCAGAACTGTAGTTCAGACTCTTCAAAACACAAGTAATTTCTCAGGCAACCAGGTATCAATTCTTATGGTTGAAGGCCTTCTACAAGATGACTAAGTGTGAACATATGTTTCCTTGTTGTAAGTGGCTTACAGGCCAGGTAGTATGTAAAACCCAAACTCTGAACATCCACTACCCAGTTTCTTTCCTCAACTTTAATAACCAACCCAGAGGGTAAGTAATACAGTGGGGCTTACAGGTAGAATAAAACGTTGAAGTAAATTTCATTCGTTTCTCATATGTAAACACACCTAGAAGTGAGATATTTTGTTTACCTTGCAAAAACTGTCTTGCTGGCTCTTATGAATCAAGAGTTTCCTGTGAGCTGTCTCATAAAAAGAAACCTGAACAAGAAACTGGGGATTGTGGTTCACTAGTCTGTAAAAAAACTCAAACCTACTGGGACAGAAACTAAAATCTCATATTTAGTCATGGAGGTAACATCCTTTTACCTTTGAGGTTTTTGTTGATTAGAAGCAACTCAAAGGTCAACCCCATATTCAAAGGGAGGGAATTAAACAAGGCAAGATTATCAGAGGCAGAAAGAATGTCTGCTGCCACAGTCTGGCTGGGCACAATGTATGTTAATAATGCTAAAACTTGAAATTTGGACTTGGAAAAATGACTTGAATGATCTAATAATATTTGATGACATTTGAGTACTTTTATTTTTTTATTTTTTTTATGATTTTATTTTATTTTATTTTATTTTAAATTTTTTATTGTTGGCTGTTCAAAACATTACATAGTTCTTGATATATCATATTTCACACTTTGATTCAAGTGGGTTATGAGCTCCCATTTTTACCCCATATACAGACTGCAGAATCACATCAGTTACACATCCATTGATTTACATATTGCCATACTCGTGTCTGTTGTGTTCTGCTGCCTTTCCTATCCTCTACTTTTAAAAAAATTTTTTTTGTGGTAAATATTTACCAAAATTCAAAATTTAACTGAAAATGTTATGCATAATTTCAATATTATTTTTTAATTTCTTTCCACCTGTTTATATGCAGCAGACTAATATTTAAAATAACTTGTTTTGTTCTCTTCTTTGTAGTCTTTCATTTTGTAAATTTTATGATTATACTGATTATACGCTGTTTTTTAAAACAATGTCTTAATGAAATTACATGTGGATCATAATTAAACAATTTAGGCTTAGTAAAGTAATAACAATAACAGTAATAACAATGAGAATTATATTAGAAATTTTGTCAGCAGAATTGATCCATATCATAAAATAAAACTTAAAGTTTTATCATAATTCCATGTCACTTGAAATGAGCATTTAATAATATTTTGTTAATAAATGGCTTAGAAAGAAAGGAAAACAACAAAAGGAAAAAAAATGAGAATTATAAATGATTAGGGTTCACTAAGAGGAGCCATTTATAACAAATTACATAACTCTAATTAAATCAGAATTTATTGCTATAAAAATCTTTATATATTTAAGATTTACCATTACAAAGCCTTTGAATTTTTATATTAGTGTACTTAGAGAATAAAAATTATAGAAGTATATTTCAAAACTTGAAAATATATGTTATTATTTTGGAATCTTATCCAAACACCACATATCTGTACAGTGGTTGGTAAATTATGATATCTGGTTTCCTTCAGGACTGAGAATGATGCCTGGTGTAAACCATCATAGTCAGATGATAGAGGTCTAAGTTATATAGTGCATACAAATATGTTTTGGGTTTTGTTTTACTGGACAGAAAAGATTTTGAAATTAAAATAGGTAATTATTTCATGATATATTAAAGCAGAATTTTTGCTAAAGCTATTATTTCTGCCATATATACTTATATGTACACTGATAATAAACATGCATGCCATGATATAATATAGGTATACACACACATCACACACACACACACACACACACACACACACGAAGTTCTATGGCAGAGAGCTTCTATGATTTTTTAAGAATCAAAATATTCCAAAGGCACTAAAAACATACATTGGAGAAAAGATAGCCTATTCAATTAATGATGCTGGGAAAATTAGAAATCCATATGCAAAAAAAAATGAATTAAATCCCTCTCACCATGCACAAAACTCAAGTAGATTGAGGATCTAGGAATGAAACCAGAGACACTGCACCTATTAGAAGAAAAAGTAGGTCCCAATCTCCATCATGTCGAATTAGTCCCCAACTTCCTTAGTAAGACTACTAAAGAACAAGAATTAAAATCAAGAATTACTAAATGGGATGGATTTAAACTGAAAAGCTTCTTCTCAGCAAAAGAAACAATCAGCGAGGTAAATAAAGAGCATACATTTTGGGAGCAAATTTTTACCACATGTACATCAGATATAGCACTAATCTCTAGAATATATAAAGAACTCAAAAATCTGTCAACACCAAACAACTCAATCAATAAATGGACCAAAGAACTAAACAGACACTTCTCAGAAGGATATACTATCAAAAAACAAGTATATATTATTCTACAGCTCTATCAATTAGAGAAATGAAAATCAAAACTACTCTAAGATTTCATCTCACTCCAGTCAGAATGGCAGCTATTGAACATACATACATACAAACAACAATAAGTGTTGGAGGGGATGTGGGAGAAAAGGCACACTCATACATTGCTGGTGGGACTGCAAATTGGTATAAACAATACAGGAAGCAGTATGGAGATTCCTTAGAAAACTGGGAATAGAACCACCATTTGACCCAGCTATCCCACTCCTTGGTCTATACCCAAAGGACTTAAAAATAGCATACTGTAGTAATGCAGCCACATCAATGTTAGTAGCTCAATTCACAATAGCTAAACTGTGGAACCAGTGTAAATGCCCTTCAGTAGATGGATAAAGAAAATGTGGTATGCATACACAATGGAATATTATTCAGCAATAAAAGAAAATAAAATTATGGCATTTGCAGGCAAATGGATGAAGTGGGAGAATATCATACTGAGTAAAGTAAGCCAATCCCAAAAAACCAAATGCCGAATGTTTTCTCTGATATAAGGAGGCCGATTCATAGTGGGGTCGGGGAGGGGGAAGCATGAAAGAATTAGACAAACTCTAGATAGAGCAAAGGGGAGGGAGGAGAAGGAAGAGAGCATGGGAAAGACAGTGGAATGAGATGGACATCATTACCCTAAGTACATATTAAAACACAAATGGTGTGACTCTACTTCGTGTAGAATCAGAGATATGAAAAATTGTGCTCTATATGTGTCATATGAATTGTAATGCATTCTTCTGTCATGTATAACAAAATAAAATATAATAAGAGACTTAAAATATTCACACTATTATCAACATTGATAATGAATCCTAACTGTCCTCCACTTCCCCATATTAGTTTTTATTGCTGCTATAACAAATTACAATAAAGTTAATGGCAAAACAATACAAATTCATTATTTTACATTTCTGGATATCAAAAGTCTAACTGGTTTCAATGAGTTAAAGTTAAGGTATTGGCAGGGCTGCATTCCTTTCTGGAGACCTATCAGGGAAAATCACTTTCCTTATAATTTCCAATTTTAGAGGCCATTTGCATTCCTTGGTTTGTGAACACTTTCTCCAATCAAGCCAGAAGCATCTACAAATTTCTGATTCTGATACTGAGTCTTCTGACTATTTATAAGAACCTTTGTAATTACATTGGGCTCACTTGGATAATCTCCCCATCTCATGGTCCTTAATTTGTCATAACTGCAACTGTAGATAACAGTGACATTTTCTGGGAACAAGACATAAATATCTTTGGAGGAGTGTTATCTTCCTGACATCCCCTTAATTCAGGTTATTTGTGCAATGGTTTTTAAACAATCATCCACCCCAAGATTTCTCATATAAAATGAAGTTTACCCAGAATAGTTATTTCTATGGCCTTCTATGTATGAGGTGTCTAATTTGTAAACTCAAATAGAAGCTGTTTCTAGTGTGCTTGAGATAAAATGTGCACACTCATTTTTAATAAGATGAGCTGGGAAGACTGGTCAAGGTTAGACAGAATATAGAGAGTACATCACACAGAAAACCCAGTCTTCAGATAGCTACTTAGGAAAACCCTTCTTGAGACTAAAATTTAGAAAAATTTCCCCATGAAGAACTGAAAAACATGCCCTCAAAAGAGAGGCAGGTTTGTACAAGAGAAAACGAACAAAAAAGTTATTTCTTTTAAAGTGAAAATTCTGTTGCTTAAACATGGAGATTGAGTAAAACTTGAAAATCTGAAATAATTGTATTCGCTTGCCAAAATAGACAGCAAATCAAGGAAATATAATTGAGCAACCTGGTAATAATAGGACTTACCACCACTTAATAATAGGGCTTACCACCTTCCATGACTGTGGAAGGGCAGAAACTGAAAATTTATAACCTTGAACAGTTTCAAGGCGAGTTGGAAATCACAAAGACAGTTCATTCCTGGAGGTGAGAGGATACCTCTATCTTCTTGAGTGACTAGCCATTTAGTGCATGGTTTGAGCCTGTATGCTTCAATAAAACAAAAATAATGCATATAGTTTGATTAAGCTGAATAATTTTTGTTATGGTAAATAACATTAGTACTTATTTTTTCCCTAAAAACAAATATTTAGTTTTTTCATATCAGGAAAACACATATTTAAAACTTAAAATAATGCTGAAAATTCAGGATATGGTCTGGATTTACACATTAATGAGAAACACCCATAAAGTAAATGGAAATTTATCTTCACATTTACGTATATATTAAACAGAGCTACTACATACAAGTTAGAATTAAAGAAATGTGTTTTCCAAGATTGACACATTTCTAGGGACTACAGACATATAACTGAAACTGAAAAATTTCCTGGGCCTCCAGAAACTGGCAGTTAGGAGGGAAAATCTTGCCTCAGAAGCAGAAGAAAGCAGTGGATGAATTGCCTGTGAAACTTCAGCTGGCTGCCCAAGGGTCCCAGTTAGGTCTGTGTGGGGTCATTGGTGTTGGTCCTGATCAAATATCCTCTAGAAGGAACAGGGAACATTCCTCTCTGAAATACAGTAGAAAACAAAATATAAATGTGCAAATCTTTTCAAATTTGATTCAGTCCTGTGTCTGTAAAGAGTCCAGGTAGCATTCTGTAAGCCACACCTTACAGTTCATGTTTTCTTTTTCTTTCCTTTATAAGTCACTTGGCTCAATAACTGCACTAAGCTCCAAGAATGGTGAAAATGTTTCTTGTAGCCAAATCTTGTTCTCTGGGAGAGAAGACCACAGGCAGGCAGGCTCCAGTTTATGAAAGGGCAATATTTTAAATGTTCCCTTGAATATAAATAGCTTAGTGCTTGGAATTTATTCTCATAGAAACCATGCTATAAATGAGATTCATTTCCTTGCAAGTTTTCAAAAGTCTATTTGACCTATGTTGTTCTGGAAGTATGGTTTCAATTTTACCATTTTAATTATAGCTATCTACCATTTTTTCATTATTTATTTTTGTTAGGATATTATAATTATACTTAGTATTTGAATTCATTTTGATAAAATAATACATGGAAGGAAATTGACTTCAATTCCCATTCTGAATATATACTTCTCTCTTTCATGTTGAGGTAAATTGTTTTACAAAGATTATAACATCCAAAAGTGACTTTCCAATCTTGCTAATAGTTTCCATCACCAAGGAGAGTGATCACAAGAATAAGAAGTTCATATATCTGTAATTTATATGCATACTTCGATCTCTGCCTATATATGTAGGTACCTAGGTATTCAACTTCTCAAAACTCCAAGAACAAAGATTCACATGTATCTACATCCTACCCCTCTTTTATCATTGCTAAGGATGAAAAGAGAACTTAACAGAATGGAGATGATATTTCCCTGTAACTACTGTATACTACAGTATAGCTGTACAACTACATGAAATGACAACCATCAAGTCCCACGAAGGTAAGAGCCATAGATGAAGTCCAACTAAAGATTTGCAAGTTAAATCTTTATTATCTTTTGTCTCTTTTGTTATTCATCTATATTAAACTTAGTATTTCACCTTGAATTAACATCAGAAAAGCTTTAAATTTATGATCTTAATATTTAATTGGTATTCCTTTGCCCACATCTGGAAATTTCTGTGGTCTGGAAAATGTTCTTTATCTGTGTTCAAACATTACCATGAAGTAGTCTTGTTTTATGTCTTGATGCATGATGTAACAAAGAACCTCTCTGATGATGGCATTCCATAAAATTGTTACATTCTCTAGAAGAACATCATGGACTACTTGTGAAACCCAGGCCATGATCACCCACCAGAAAAGGCATGAGTGATAATGCCTGGCCAGCTCTCCCATATCAGAAGCTGTTTTTCTTTTCTGCTTGTTAGCTTCTTCTACATGCAATATTGTTGGATTTTTTTTTAACAAGAAATCCAATCGTCTTCTTCATATTGATAAATTTATCTCATTTTTATTTGAAATTAGTTCTGATATTTTTTATTTCTTAATTTCTGATAATTTCTTAATTTTTTAAGAGTTGTTTCCTTATAAAAATTTGGAATAATTATTTGTTTTTTCATTTCACTTTTCTGGACCAATGAATTATCAGTGATATTTCTCAGGATTTTACATACTCAGACAAGTTAGTAATGATAAAGCCTAAGCTAGAATAAACTTTTTTTCCAGCTCCTTCAGAATGTCCTTTCCCCTGGAACTTTCTAAAGTGTGAACAGATCCTCAAGCCTGGAAGGAGATCCAGATATGTCTACTTCTCCAGAACTCTTAATGATTGTGATGCTGAACTTCAAGTTTAGAAATCATTTTTGAGATTCATAAAATGACACTTTTAATCAAAATTGTATGCTCTGGGTAGGACTTCCAGAGTTTTTAAAATAAAAATCTCAGCAAATCTTCTCTCTTAAAAGTAAATATAAAACTGGACAAAACTGTCATAACTATTCCAAGATTCTGAGAAATGGCCAAAGGCATGAAACAAATTGGCAAGTGTTTATTCAAAGTGAACCTTGATAAGCACAATGGGTATTATGAGGTTTAATCTGGGGGGCTGTCCTTGACCTTACCAGGGTGACCTTACCAGGGTGACCTTACCAGGGTGGAGCAAACCATGAAGAACAGTTTCTCTGAGTGCTGACTACATTTGGAGCTAAGTACAGAAAAGATTATACTCAGGGGCACTGTTGAGAACAATAGCTGAATCAGGGGAATACATACAGGAAAGTGCTTCAGGTTGAAACACTAATTAGGACAAACAAAATTAAAGCAGCCAGAAATTTAACAAGATGATATAGGGAAAAAAGACACCAAACACTAAGGACAAAGACATCTTCAATTATAGATATTATATTAAAATTCCTGATAGAAAATATAGGCAATTTTGAATGCACTAAAACAAAATAATTCATCACATTTATAGGAACCACAGTAAGATTAATATCATATCCTCACCAGAAACAATGAAGTCCAGAATGCAATTTTAAAGTATTGAGGGTGGAATGAGAGAGAAAGATAATCAAGAAAAGAATCCTTTGAAATGAAGGAGAAATAAAGACATTTTCAGGTAACTAATGTTGCTGGAAAAACTACATTATAAAGGATATTAAAAGAAGTCTTTCAAATGAAAAAGAAATTATATCACACAGTAAGTCTAATCTACATGGAGAAATAAAGAGCACCACCAGTAAAGTAACTACTCATAAGAAAAAGCATGTATATATTTTTTCTCTTGACTTCTATAAGAGAAATATATAGAGAATAATTATAAAACTGATTTAAAACATTTTATATATATACATACTAAGTAAAATAGAAGAATAACAATATTGGAGCAGAAGTTATTTTGAATTTGTTAACATCAGTCTGAAAGGTCATTTTAAATTAAGGTGCATAAAACAAAAAATACCTAAGGAACTATTGAGAAAAAAATTCTTCAAAAAAGAATTTTGTGCCTTTCCCCCAATATCCTCACTAGCATTTATTATTGTCTGTATTCTTAATAACTGCCATTCTGACTGCAGTGAGATGAAATCAAAATATTTTTCATTTGCATTTTTCTAATTATTAGAGATGTTGAATATTTTTCCTATGTTTGTTGACCGAATGTTTATCTTCTTCTGAGACGTATCCAGCTCCTTAGCTCATTTATTGATGGGGTTATTATTTTTGTTTTGTTTCTTGGTGTTAAGGTTTTTTTGGTTCTTTATATATACTGGAGATTAGTGCTTTATCTGACATGCCTGTGGCAACCAATCTGGAAAGCAGTATGGAGGTTCCTTAGAAAACTTGGAATGGAATCACCATTTGACCCACCTATCCCGGTCCTTAGTCTATATCCAGAGGACTTTAAAAAATACCATACTACAGAGACACAGTTATACCAATGTTTATAGCAGCACAATTTATGTTAGCTAAACTGTGGAACCAACCTAGATGCCCTTAGTAGATGAATGCATAAAGAAAATGTGGTGTATATACACATTGGAATATTACTCTGCATTAAAAGAGACTAAAATTATGGCATTTGCAGGTAAATGAATGGAATTGGAGAACATCATGATAAGTAAAGTAAGCCAATCCCCCAAAAAACAAAGGCTGAATGGTGTCTCTGATAAGTGGATACTGATCCATAATGAGGGGGACATGGGAAAAATGGAGGAGCTTTGATGGGGTAAAGGGAAGGGAGTATAGGGACAGGAAAGATGGTAGAATGAGATGGACATCATTACTGTAGGAACATGTATAACTGCACATATGATGCAATGTTCCATCGTGTACAACCAGAGAAATGAAAAGTTGTGCTACAATTGTGTACAATGGATTAAAATGCATTCTGCTGTCATATATACCTAATTAAAATAACTTAATTTTAAAAAATAATAAAAATAATTTTAACCAAATAAATTTTAGCTGGAGTGTGATATTGGCCAAATTATATGCATGTGCACAAAATATAAGAAAAGTATGTAACAACAATTCCTATCATTAGGTACAACTAAAAGGCACAATAAAAATATGGAAAATAAATAAAACTACATAGATTTCCATGAAAAATGTGTATTTTAAAATCAAAGAAGAAAGAACAATAAAGTAACAAAATATAAATACATTCATATCAGCAATTATATTAAATGCAAATAGAGGAAACACTCTATCACAAAATAGAGACTGGCAAAACAGGTATATAAAAAAATCCTGACCAGAACAAAACAAAATCTAATCACAGTCTATCCACAAGGAACAAACTTCAATTTCAATGGTACAAAGACATGAGAATGAAGAATACTATACCAGAAAACCAGTAACAATAAAAGAGTTGGAATGGCTATACCAATATCAGAGCAAAAAAAATTTTTTTTCTTAAGCAAGAATTACTATAGAAAAATGGGGAAATTTTGTAATGATAAAATGGTCAATTCAACATGAAAATATAAAATATGCAAACATGTACACAAATAGCATAGTTCCCAAATACATGACAAAGAAATGACAGATTGAAAGGAAGCTATAGAATTCAACAATGATACTTGGAAATCAATACTACACTCCCAATGAACAAAAACAAAAAAAACAAAACAAAACCAACCAGGCAGAAGATCTTCAGGGACCTCAAGACCTGAACCACACTACTGGACAACCTGAAGTAACAGACATTTCCATAACCATCTACCAAACATTACGACACTTATTCTTTTCAGGTGCAGAAGGAACATTCTCCATAACAAACAATAGACCATTAAAAACTAGACCATGCAATACCTCAATAAATTTTATGATTAAAAAATCATACAATGTACATGATTACATATCAAAAACAGGAAATTTAGGGAAGCCACAAATATCACCAATTAAACAACATACCTCTCAATAATACATTGTATGTTTTTTATGATATGAAAAATTCAGAAAAGGCAACTCCATAGAGACAGAATGCAGATTAGTGATTTTGTGGAACTGAAGCGAGAACCAGCAAGTATTGCAAATGGACATCAGGGACTTTCTGAGGTTATGAGAAAGTTGGCACACTAGATTGTGGTGATGGTTTCATACATATGTAACTTAATAAGAATCCTTGATTTCTGCCTAAAATGGGAGAACATTGTGACAGGTAATACATACTTATGAACATCATGTACTTCTAAATAATCCATAGATTGAGAATATTTAAAAATAATTAGGATTTTCTCTAAATTAAAATGAAAAGATAACATAGAATTTATAACACGCTTCTTTTTTCCATATTTTTATTGATGCATTGTACTCTTCATAATGGTAGGATTCATTGTTACATATTCATACATGCACATAATGTAGCCATATAATTTGGCCAATATCATTCCCCATTATTTCCCCCTTTCCCTTCCTTTTTCTCCTATTGGTCCCTTTCCTCTACTCTACTGATCTCCCTTAAATTTTCATAAGATCTGCCTACCCTTCGCCCCCAACATGACCTTTCTTTTACTTTTTTCCTCTCCAACTTCCACATAAAACACATGACCCTTGACCTTGGTTTGTCTTATTTCACTTAATATCAAGACAACATGTTTCTCGTTACAAGTCTATAAACTCACTTGTAGGGGTAACTATACAAACTCAGAATGCCCCAATATTATAAACCTGGTATGAAAACTATATCTTTAGCAAAAAGACAAAAAGTAAAAAATGTCATTGATGTTTTAAAAGATAATATACAAAGGTGTAAAATGGGACATCAAAAACTCAAAATGAAGAAGTAGAATAAAATTTCATAAAACAAATGAGCCTAGAGACATACTATACCAAACCCCATGAGATGCAGTAAAAGCGGTGGTAAAAGGGATGTAAACAGTAGATTATATCAATATGAAAAAAGAAGAGTGATCCCAAACAAGGAACTTATTGCTGCATCTCAAGGAACTGAAAATAAAAAAAGCCTGCCCAAGTTGGAAATACATATTAAATACAAGAGTATAAATCAATCAGACTAAAAATATATTTAAAAGATGAATGAGAATCATTTTTTGGAAAAAACAAAATAAACCATACCTAGCATAAGAAAAACAAAGACTCAAAATCAGATGAAAAAGGGGACAGTAAAACTGACAAGGCAGAAATATGAATGATCATTAGGATTACAAAAAGTTTGTATACCAACAAATATGAACACCTGGAAGAAATAGAAAATCTGAACTGCACAAAGTAATGAGAATGAATCAGTAATAAAAAGTCTCCCAAAACTGGAAAAAAATACAGGACAAGACAGTTTCACTGCTGAATTTTAGCAAACATTTAAAGAATACAAGTTCTTCTGAAATTATTACAAATTCTTTCAGACTTGTTCTATGAGGCCAGAATTGCCCTGATACCAAAACCATCAATGAAACAAAGCCGACAGCATATTAATAAGAATAATCATTGCTATTCAGTGCAATTCCTCTCAGGGATGAAAAGCTGGTTCAACCTATGCAAATCAGTAAATGCAATACACCACATCAACAGAATGAAGGATAAAAGTCATGTAATCATAATAGATACAGAGAAGGCATGGGCTAAAATTCAGCTTCATGGTAAACACAATGGATAAATGACCTAGAGGAGGAACATACATGAACATAGGAAAGGCATATATAAGAAGCCAAGAACTAACATCATATAAAACACACACACACAAAAGTAAAAGCTTTTATCTAATATCTGAAACAAGACAAAGATGCCCATTTTCACCATTTTTATTCAAAATATAGTGAAATTTTTAGGTAGAGCAATCATCAAAATAAAGAAAATGAAGAGCATCCAAATTGGAAAAGATGAAGTCCAAGTGTCACAATTTGAAGGTGACATGGTATCATATTTAGAAAGCCCAAAAGATCATCAAAAAATGGATTCAAAAAGTTGTAAGATACAAAATTAACATTAAAATCAGCAGCATTGTTGTATATAACATTGAATTATCTGAAAAAGAAATTAGGAGAGCAATCTCATTTACAATAGCTACTAAAACATAAAATAACTAGGAATAAATGTAATCAAAGTAGTGAAAGATTACTACTATAAAAACTATCAAATAATGATGAAGGAAATTAAAGAAACAAAAAATGAAGACATCAATTATTCTTTGATTGGAAGAATCAATATCATTAAAATATGTACCAAATCTACAACTTCAATATAATCCTAATGACATTCTCCGCAGCACAGAAAAATAAAATTCCAAAAATTTGTATGGGATGACCAAAAAGTCCAAATAGCCAAAGCCACTTCAAGAAAAGATCAAAAGGAAGCAATAAACTACTTGAATTCAAAATACATTATGAGTTTAATCATAATCAAAACTGCATGGAATTGTATAAAAAGAGATACAGAGATCAATGCAACAGAGACCCTAGAGGTAATTGTATATATCTAAAGCCAACTGATCTTCAACAGAGGTATTAAGAAAACCACAAATTCATAAAGTTCAGGGGGATGAGAAAGGACCTACAAAATATGATGATCATCTTCTTACAGCACTGGATACACAGGTGTTCACTTATTAGTACATTTAATATAATCATTTTATCCCCCTTTGACTTAAAAATATTTTAAAATTAAAATTATAGTTATTAGAAAAAGAATATCCATTGGGAAAAGAACAGTCTTTTCAATAAATGATACTAGGAAAATTGGATATTTACATGCAGAAACTACACTCTTATCTCTCACTTATTACAAATGTCAATCTAAAGCAGATTAAAAACTTGAATAAAAGATTTGCAACTTCCAGAAGCAACATAAGGTGAGACAATTCAAGACACTGCAATGGGCAGAGATTTTGGGAATATGACCTTGAAACCATGGGAAACAAATATAAAAATGAGATTAAATCAAAATACTTCTGCACAACAAAGGAAACAATCAACAATGAAGAGACAAAGTATAGGAATTTTTTTCAAACTATACATGTGGCAAGAGTGTTAATAACCAGAGTATATGAAAAACTCAATAGCAAGAAAAAGAAAAGCAATTGAAGATTTGCAATGGACCTAAATAGATCTCTCTCAAAAAGAAAACATACAAACAGCCAAAAAGTATATGAAAATTGTTCAACATCACTTATCAGGAAAATGCAAATCAAAATCACAATGAGATGTCATCTCACTTCAGTAAGAATAACCATTATTAAAAAGACTAAAGACCAAATGTATGAGATATGATATGTCAAGAGCATTGTAATGTTTTGAGCAACCAATAAAAAACAAAAAAGACTAAAGACACATTCTGGCAAAGATATGGAGAAAAGGAAACACACACTCTTGGTGGGAATGTGAATTATTATCAACCATTATGAAGAACAGTATGGATGTTCTTCAAGAAAATTAGAACTATAGTATGATCCAGAGATCCCACTAGTAGGTATATATCCAAATGATATGTAATCAGCATGTCAGAGACATTAGCACCACCATGTTTATTGCAGAATTAGTCATAATAGCCAGTGAATGTAACAAAAGTGTCTGGCAGTCAATGAATGGATACAGCAAATTTGGTTCCTACGTAATGGACTATTATTCATCCTTAAGAAATGATGAAATCTGTCATTGGTGACCACATGGATGGAACTGGAGATCATTATGTTAAGTGAAATAAACCAAGCACATAAAGACAAGTACTGCATGATCTCACTTTTACTTGGAAACTTTAAAAAATTCATTTCATAGAAATCGAAAATGGTTACCAAAGGCAAAGGAGAATAGGGTGCAGAGAATTGGGAAAGATCGTTCAACAGGTGCTAAGACATTGTTAGATAGAACAAAACTTATTTGTCCTATTGCAGAGTAGGATGACTATTGATAATGATCATGTGTGTTTCAATAAGGCTAGAAGTAAATATTTTCAGTCTTTTGACCACAAAGAAATAATATTTGAGAGATACATATATTAACCAATTTGAACATTATACAACGAATACATGGCCTAAACATCATATTGAACCCCTTAAATTATACAATTTTTATTGTCAATTAAAACATTTAAAACAGAAAATGTCTGAAATCAATAACTTGAACTTTCATCCAAAAAACTAGGAAAAAAGTTCAATTAAATCAGGAAGATTAAAAATAAAATTCAGAGGTTAAAAAAATTAATAAAAAATAGAGAATAATCAAGTAAACACAAAACATTTGACCTGATCAAGGAAAAAATAGACATTTATCAGCATCAGAAATGAAAAATGTGGCATCAATATATAATTTTACAGATATAACGAGAACATTTTGAAAAGCTTTGTGGAAGTAGGTTTTTAAACTTAGAGGAAGTATATATACAGATCTTTGAAATTTGAAATATATACACAGTACAGCAAAGATGAAGAGAACATGAACAGCTATATGTTTTAAAATTTTAATTTATAATTTAACACTTCTCTAAAAATGAAAATTTTTCCCAGTTTTATTCAATGGTTTATTCTATTAAATAGTTAAGGAAGAATAAATACCAATTCTACACACAAAAAAATATTTCAAAAAAACTGAAGAGAAAGGTTTGTTTCATCAGACAGACATTATGAGAGAAATATCAGGTCAATATTCCTCATAAACATGACTTCAAGAACAGCACTCTACCTCTGTGGTTATATAGTAAGCCAAAAACTCCGTATCTGCAGTCCAATTATGGGGAAACCACTAGACAAACCAATCTTGAGATGTATTCCAGTATGCCTCATAACTGTCAACGTCATCAAAAATAAGAAAAGTTTAAGAAACGATCATGGCCTGGGTGGGGGAGGTTTGTCTAAAGAGATATGACAACTAAACGTATGTGATACCCTGGACTGGACCCTGGGAAAAATAAATTCTGAATAAAATAGTGTTTAGCCAATTAATGGAGGGAAATAACTGACTTCTGATAAATACAAAATATAGATGCATCTTAAGAGCATGGTGCTAAGCAAAAGAAAGCAAACACAGAATACACTGGGTGATTCCACTGATGTGAAATTCTAGAAAAGTTGTACCTACAGTGACAGGACACAGTATAGCAGTTGCAGGGTCCAGAGACTGGGAGAGAAGATCCAACACAAAGAGGCACTGGGCAACTTTATTTTAGAGTCATGAAAGTGTTCTACATGATGATTATGATACTGGTTATGGGAATGTACATATTTGGCAAAATTGATGATATTTATGTGTCAGGCCCCAATAATGCTGCTTTAAAACAACTTTCAATGATCTTTAAACCTTTTAGTATTTAGTCAGGTTCACAGCCCCATTTGAAATGATAATTATCCAAATAGTATTGTAACACAATAGAAATAAGTGTGGCATATTGTTCCAATATAAAAAATAGTTGTCAACACAGTTGTGGAAATAGGATCTCAGGGAAGTCTTCCCAGAGGCTCTTGAAAGTGAGCTTACTGTTCCTTATTTGTGCATGTTTTATGTGTGTAGACAACTTGTTTGGGAGAGACAGCCCATCTCCTTTATATTGCAGACCTAATTTAATAGAATATGGGGTAACTGCTTTTGACATTATTACACATGTCCTCAGCCAGATACTAAATTAGTTATATGTCAGCATCAGGAGTTATCTTTCACTTTAATTCATAACATTGTTAAAGGAGAATAGAGCTTTAAGGACCTGGGGAAAACCCTGCATAGGAAGAGGAAGTTGTTCTTCCAAGTTTGTGTAAACCGTCTGGCTTGCTGTGAAGCTTTTATCACACTCTCAAATGTTCTTCAGTCCCAAGGTTCTCCTTTCTTGGAATACACTTGTATGATTTTGTACCCCCTTTTCCTCTTTTCCCTACTACCTTCAACCACCCTATTGCAGCTGGTTTCAATGAACTCTTTGAAAGTTAGGAGATTATTCCCCACTGAAATGTCCAGATTTGATCTTGAACCCTACTGCCTGGGGCTTTGTGTCTTCTTAATGGCGCTTTCTCATAAATATAAATGCATTTTCTTCTCTCAGACATATTTTTTTTTTAAAGCCTCTGATTTTTGCCAAAGTTACAATCATCCCCTTCATTCCCCAGGCTCGTGTCTTCCATAGCCTGTATCGCCACACCTAGCAATGTGACTGGTCTATTAAACATGATTGATAATGTCTATTATATTTTTTAAAAGTTCTCAATTTAGTGGTTCCTAGGTTCTGTATTTTTTTTTTTTTTTGAGTCATTTAAGTGGTTGTTCACTTCTCTGCGCACATACACACACACACACAAAAAAAAAAACTATGTAGAAAAGATAGACTGACAGCTAAATATACCCCTTGTTCTTTATGATCATGTTGACAGATACTATTTTCTTCTGTAAAAGAAGCTTGAAGATATCATTTGGATTCTCTTGAACTTTTCTTCTGTAGGTTCACACAAATGCATAGGTTAGGCAAGCAATGCTTGTACAAGAAAAAGCATCCAGAGTTTGGAACTGCTTTTCTTGGACCCAACAAAGAGTTTTGACATTTTACAACACATGGAAAGGTAATAATTAAAAATTGTCAAAAACTGTTAAATAATAAGCCATGGAAAATCATTTGACATTTATGAGTGTCATGCTTTTAAGGTCCAGCATGGTGATCATCATCCTTACTAATGAGAACATATCTTAAAATGTCTAGATAACAGGAAATAAAGGAATGAAAAGAGAAAGATGATAGTTTCCACTTAATATAGCACTCTACTCTTTCCATAATGATCTCACAAACATTTTTTCCTTTACCCTTAAACAACACAAGCCAGGTTAGTTATTATTATCATCCCAATATTACTTACAGTATTATCTAAATACTATGAGATTCGATTATTTTTCCAAAATGATGGAGCTTATAATGTAATACACATGGGACTAGGAGTCAGGCTTTCTGAATTCCAATCCAATATTCTAACACATTTGAAAGTTACTACTCTAGCAGTCAATAATTCATTTACAATTGCTGTCTTTGTGATATGGAGGTATATTTGTTGAACAGTGCTACCACCTGCTGGTAAGTTTTCCAAAAATCTATATTACAACAAATCCTAAAATAGCAACAAATAAATAACATGACCAATGTAATTTATTATAACTACATTTACCTTGACATATTCTAATTGTATTCCTGTTCTCCCTATTATATCTGCTTAGACACACCTTAAGCAGCCAAATAAATCTTGCAAGATTAACTATTCCAAACATCTGTTTCTCTTCTCAAAAATGTTGTCTAAGCCGGGCTCCGTAGCACACACCTGTAATCCCAGTGGTTTAGCAGGCTGAGGCGGTTCAAAGCCAGCCTCAGCAATTTAATGAGGCTCTAAGCAACTCAGTGATACCCTGTCTCTAAATACAAAATAAGGTTGGGGGTATGGCTCAATGGTAAAGCATAAAGCACCCCTGGGTTCAATCCCTGGTACCAGGAAAAAAAAAATGTTGTCTACTTTGTAAGATGTGTATATTTGGGAGAGCATTTTGCTTATTTTTTAAATGTGCAGTGTGATAGCAAATTTGACATCTGCTAATAATGTAAGTCCCCAAAACTTGTATGAATATAAGAATCATCTTGAAGAAATAAAGATACTTTTAAAACGTAAATTTCTGGATAGCTCTCCAAATATCCTAATTCTTTCACTTCTGATGTGAAGTTAGGAAAAAAAAATTAATGATCACCCCAAGTCATCCTTGATCCTTGTCATGCAAAAAGTTATAAAACATTGAGCCGAGAAAATGATTTATTCTGGCTCTACTCTCAGTTGCATCTGTCAGTCCAGTTAAGATTAAAAAAAAAAGTATAAAACTCAGTTCTTCACAAATACAGGGACTAGAATAGAATCCAATCACTAGATATTGTCTAAAAACTTTCTATTGTGGAGCTACTCCTTTCTAAATAAAATCCCGTTTGGATTACCATAGCTTTGATCTATAGAAGGCAAATTCATGTGTGATAATTGAATATTTGCATATAGAGTTAATAGAGAAGCTTGGTTCATTAACTCAGAATGTCATACTTCTAATTAAATAACCCTCTGAACAAGGAAATAGTTAAAGAAAAAAGAATAACCTTACAAAATAAAGGGAAGGGGAAAAAAAACATTATTATCATCAATGGATTTAGAAAAGGAAAAAAGTGTTTTCAAACTAAATGTTTTGTCAAAATCCTTTACCCATTCCAAGTCTAATTGAGTCAGAACAAAAAGATAACAACCAGGAGAAACTTTAAGGAACTCTTGGCTGTAATTTCAGTAGTTAACAAATCCCAGATGTTGAAATCCACAATTGTTAGGAGAAAAATCAGAGAAAGATGAACCTTACTTGGGCCTGGGAGTAAGTGATGTCAGTAGGTAGGAGAGGCTGGCTTAGAACAGACTCATCTGCAGGAAAGGAAATGAAGCCATGAGCTGCCTTCCAGCTTTGTTCTATGTATTTTCATTAGCTTGAAAAGCCATGTAGGCAACAGATAAGATGCTTCCAAGTGACTGAAACCACCTGCAACTCAGGAAAATGGAGGACGAGAATGAATACAGAATCTCTGCTCTGCGAATCCCGCTGTGTCTCAGGCCAGCCGTGGTCAGTGTGCGCATGAACTGTGAGCATGAAGACATGAGTGGACTGGACTGACATTGACTCTCTGTCTGGGCTGTACACATATGTGTCCTTCTCACTTTCTTTGCCTTTAGATCCCACAGAGCACAAGAGATGGGGGTGGCCTTCCAAGATGTCAGTTAATCTGCTGACCACTAGACATCATGAAGCTAGACTCAACCCCCTGAAACCTGATCCCCTTCATTGGGGTAGAACTTTCTCAAGTGTCTTCCCCTCAATAAAAAGGGTCTTCAGAACACCCTCCTCCTCTTTTGTCTGCCTCCCTGGTTTCCATTGTAGGAGCTGTAGCAGTGGAGCCCATGCTGAAATCTCAAAGAAAAAGGTACTTCCTGTGTCTGTGTCTATTTACAGTCAACCCAAATTCACCTGGAGTGACCCTGGCTCATTTAGTTACGTTGTCATGGCACTGCTCCCTCCTCTTTTGTTTCCAGACTCACCAGCACTTAATATCACACACAGAGCTAGACCTGCAGTGTGGTAAAGAGGCAGAATGTTCAGGCAGGAATTGACTCTGCCACCTAATGTTGAAAATTTTTTGATTCATAGGCATGCTTCATCTGCCATTAAGCATCACTTAGAAACATCTCGTCTTGGTTCCTTGGGTTTCACAACTCCAGCTATAATGGGGTGTATCTTCAGAGATGCCTTTCAGTCTAATCAGATTTTACCTAGAAAGAATGTGAACCCTGATAGAACAACAGATAAAACTGATAGTCCTGCAGAGCATGTAAACTGATCGTTTTTTCCAATTGACTCAAAGTGTTCACTGAATTGCTGTATCCAAAGTAGCAACAGGGGGAATCTACTCTGAAACCTGGCTATGTTTAATTAGAACATGAAACTGCTACCTAACTTGATAGGAACACTCCCCTGTTTAGATCACACTAAAGCTAGAGGAGTTAGGAGCATGCTATCCAAAATATGGTCCATGGATAGGGCAGTGAAAGCGGTTTCTAGGTGCTTAGTTGAAATGCAGAATATGCTCCATTCCAATCCTTCTGAATTAGAATCTAATATATACATGTCAAAAAGATTTCCAGTTGATTTGAATGCACATTAAAGTTTGAGAACTACTACATTAGGAAAAAATCCAAATTCTTTTACATGGCTCACAGGCCCTTCATGGGCCAACCCCCACTTACCTTCCCTACTACCTTATTTTTTTTCCTACCAGGGATTGAAAACAGGGGCACTTGACCATTGAGCCACATCCCCAGCCATTTTTTGTATTATATTTAGAGACAGTCTCACTGAGTTGCTTATGGCCTCACTAAGTTACTGAGGCTGGATTTCAACTCATGATCCTCCTGCCTCAGAGTTGGAGTGCCTAGGTTTGCAGATGTGTTCCACTATGCCTGGTCCTGCTGCTTCTCTTGACATGTCCATTTTACCCAGGCTAAAAGAATGCTATGAGTTCCTTCCTTCTGGGTTTTCAAATGCCTGTTTGCCTTTCCTGAACACTCTTCCATACACCACCCCAAACGCTTCCATGCTAATTCCTACTTTAATTATTCACCCGAGAAACTTTCCCTGGTGGACTGAGGGTAGGAGTTTCAAGTAGGCACTTCCATGACATTCTATACTTCCTTAAAACAGAATTTCTTTTCACTATTTTAATGCTTTTATCTTCCAAAAATTTTTAAGTTCTCCAGAAACAGAAACTGTCTTATCTTTTTATTATTGTATATGCAGCAAAAAAAATTGCATAGTAAGTGTGCAATAAATGTTCATATAAGAAAAGCTAGAGTTAACACTAATTTGTTATGCTTTGGTTGTTTCCTGCCCAACTATGCAGAATAGTAATTCCGTGTTTTTTGATTTTCAGGAAGCCTGGTTCTGGATACCTCAGCTGAAAGTTGTTAGAAAGATTTATTCAGACAGTTATCTGGATGCAGTTAGCAAAGAGCAGCCAATCAAAACATAGTATCTCAGAAGATATATCCAAGTCCAGATAAACTGCAGGGAGTAGTTAATCTGAAGGGCAGTCAATATGGAAGACATTGAGTAAATCAATTGGGAGCAAAAGGGTTTCAAACAGAGCAATAACAACAACAAAAAATGTAGAAAAATCCACTAAATCAAGGGAAATAATATCTTCTAAAGTATATAGTCTGTGACCTTGGAAATGGATGGTTCAAGAACAAATAAAGAACCCAACTATTTGGAATTGTGTGTTTCTGTTCAAGAATATTTCTTCTTCCTCCTTTCTTTCTCTAAAATAATTCCTGGTACTTCCCATATGAAGATTTCATACTCCATGTGATGAGGTTTGCATTTTTAAAATGTGGTTATACTCGATATAGCTGTGAGATGAAGAGTGAAATATTGAATTTTCAGAGCAGAGACTAGAAGATGAGTGGCAGCAAACCAAGCAAGTAATTACAACAGTCTAGGTAGAGATAGTGGCAGTGAAAGGGAAGAAGGTGGGATATATTTCAGTGACTAAAGAGACAGGGAGTGTAAAATAAATTAAAAACTAAGATAAAAACTCACTGGCTGTCTTTATAAAGTGTTTCAATGTCTGATTATATCCCACTCATTGCTGGGGAAATTGTAAGTTGTTAACCTAAGTTTAATGATGTGAGCCCTATAAATAAAGGAGTAGAATTTGGGCCACGTCCCTACTCATTCTTAGATTGAACAAGAAAATTGATTTTTTAAAAAATTAAATCCCTGATACATCTGTAACTATCAATGAAAAAGGAATCTAACACACAAATCTGATGACTGAATTCCATCTTAAAGAGCAGTTGTCCCATCTTTCATTTTTATGCAATTGTGATGTTTTATTTAGGAGTCTAATTAGGGTTAGATATTAAGTAGACTCCAGAGAAACCCTAAACCTCTCATCTTCTTTTAAAAAAATAAATTCATTAGCCTAATTCTCAAGACAATTTAGATAAAAATAGTACAGTAACCCTGGGTTTGATCCCCAGAACTGAAAAAAATATGATAAAGTATAAATTTAAGTAATTTAGTAACAAGTTCCATATTGCTAGAGAACTGAAACTCAAATTTAATTTCTGGATATGGAATATTTATCTGTAATGAAAAATATACCATAAAGAATTCAGAGCAGACTTTAAAGGTATATGAAATATCAGTGAGTGAACAAAAGATAGGAAGTTAAAACTCTTATTCTCAAATGACTTGTTTGTCTACATAGAAAATTATAAAATCTGTTAAGAATGCTTATAGAATGAATGAGTAAATTTAACAAGATAATGAGATGTAAGTAAAAATACCATATGTTTGCTTCAAAATAAGAAAATAATTAGAAAATAATTTTAAAAATCCTAAAATGATAAGAAGTGAGTAAGATATCTAATATTTTTTAAAGTAACAAATCCCATGGGAGAAAAAATGGAAAAGTAAAATAAGGTAAGAGATCAAGAATTCCAGGGTTATTTATGTGAATTTCTCATATCCTAATGTTTAACATATATATGAATTTTTCTTCACACCCACATTTGTGTATATGTTTATTGTGCTAGTGATCAAACCCAGGGCCTCAGGCATAGGAGGTAAGCATTCTATCACTGAATTACACCACCAGTCTATATTAATATTTGAATAAAACATTTTATGTGCAAAACTGTTCCTTTGTTAAAAACACCATGTGTCCTTTTTAAATCCAAGGTTTCTTTCGGGGTAAATATTCCATTGAATTTTCATTTCCTTTGGAATTATAATGGAATTAAATTCTATTTAATTTTTCATATCTTATATATGATATTAAATATTCACAAGAAAAATATAAAAATAAAATGGAAAGAGTCACCACAATGATAGCAGAGTAGGAAATACCAGACTTCACACATACACAAACACACAAAAACCAAATAAACAGCTCTTCACAAACCAAAATAACCCCAAGAGGCCTGAAGGGCTCATTAAAGAATCTGCAGTGACACAATGACAGGAAAAAAAAAATAGAAAGGACCATATACACGTAGAGAGGATCATTGGTGAGATCCATATAACTGAGACACCAGGAGACAGACAAAAACCAAGAAAATAGAGGTGACTGATACGATCACAGCAGCAATAACCATCCTGGGTCTGCAGCAGCCCACTCCTCAGAGGACACTGACTTATTTTGCCACTTAGTTAACCAAAGTCATTCCTACTGGGGAAAACTAGAGGGGAACATATGAATGCACATCTCTGTTATGGCTCAGATATTAGGTGTCCCCAAATCTCATGAGTTGTTAGAGTCTGTAAACAAGTCAAAATAACACCTGGCATTTTGCCAGGGGAATGTTATAGTTCGTAAACAAGTCTGGATGGTGCCTGGCAAAATGCCAGAGGGAGTGGTTTGAGAAGTAACAAAAGAGAGCCATTAAGTGTAGAGATTCCTTATTGGTTGACTGATGTATCTAGTTTATGCTAATTAGATAAGCTGTGTGGAATGTATAAATACTGCTCCTGTCCTGCAATAAACGGCTCCTACTCCTGCTGTATCAACGTACACAAGTTATTCGTCACCCCCCGGTTATTTTGCTGCAGCCGGACTGCGGCAGATGGTGGCCCGTACCGGGAGCCCCGGGACACTCGGGGGTAAGTGACGAAAAAAAGCTGCTCGTCCATAGATAGGACGGGAGCAAATCTGCTCGTCCCTAGGCAGATAGGGCGAGAGGAAAAATGACCATTTCGAGAAAATGGAGAAGATTGATACAGTATGTTTGTGTCTTGTTTTGTCTCAGTGTATTGTATTGTCTTTGTGATGAAAATATGGAAGGGGTGAGAAGTAAATTACTAAGGGAAGAAGGCACCCCAGTGGAACCAAGAATAGTTAGGGCATGTGTTGATAAGAGCCCAGGAACTCTAGTCAGAAAGAAAAAGAAAGTTCAGAAGAAGAAGGATTATCAGGAAAAAAGTTGCAGCAAAAGGCTATTACTAAATACTTTTCGTTACCGGAGGGTGCGTGAAGCGGAGAGGCGGCTGCCGAGTGTGCAAGCCGGTCACAGCGCAGCAAGGATTTTCCAAGAGGCGGTGGTGACTGGCCCTTCCCCGCCTCCTGGCCGGGGAGCTGGCTCTTCCACTGCCGCGAGCCCAAATCTAGACCTGACCTGGAGGCACAGTCTCGCAGGCTCTTGCTCCCTGTGCCCAGTAGCAGTTTGAGTCCGGGACACTCCCCAGGGCCATCTGGGGCTGCCCAGGCACTACAGCCAGCAGAAGATGCTACTGGTGTCCCTGATGTTTGGTCATTTTCAATGCCAATAACTAAGCTACAATGGTTCTCCCACACCTGGAAGCTGATGAGTAATGAGCACTATTAATGCTTATTTCAAATGCAAAAAAACCTTGAGATAATGTACTAAATTGTTCAGAAGGTTGTTTTCTTAGTAGAATGCTACAGGATTTTCTTTAGCCATCCGGAGTTCCTGCCTTTGTCCCAGTGCCGGTGAAAAAGAAAGTGGAAGAATTTCCAGTGTTGCTGAAAACCGGAGGAGACTTCGGCTGAAAAACGGAGGAGACTTCGGAGCTGTTGCTATTTCTGCTGCTACAGCTTAAGCTAGCTGCCTGCAGAACTTACCTGGACTGTGATTTAAGCTAGCTGCCTGCAGAAGTTACCTGGACTGTGATTTACCTGAACTGTGAGTTAATCTATTGAGACACTGCTTTACCTGGACTGAGACAACAAACTGTAATCTACAACAAATTGTAACTCTTTGTATCTTTGCAAATGGTGTCATTGCTGGTATAATTTTTCCAAGGGCTTCTTGCATGGAGCCATCAATTGGCTTGGTATTGTGGCATTTTGTATCCTCCCTTTCTGTTTGTAGCAGGTTATTTATGGTGTTTCTGTAAAAACCACTATGGTCATTATTTAAATTAAACAAAAGGGGGAAATGTTAGAGTCTGTAAACAAGTCAAAATAACACCTGGCATTTTGCCAGGGGAATGTTATAGTTCGTAAACAAGTCTGGATGGTGCCTGGCAAAATGCCAGAGGGAGTGGTTTGAGAAGTAACAAAAGAGAGCCATTAAGTGTAGAGATTCCTTATTGGTTGACTGATGTATCTAGTTTATGCTAATTAGATAAGCTGTGTGGAATGTATAAATACTGCTCCTGTCCTGCAATAAACGGCTCCTACTCCTGCTGTATCAACGTACACAAGTTATTCGTCACCCCCCGGTTATTTTGCTGCAGCCGGACTGCGGCAATGAGTGAGACAATGCAAGAAGTTTAAAGGTGAAATGAGAGCCTTGATCCAATCAGTGAATTAATCCCTGGATGAAGATTAACTGAGCAGTAACTGTAGGCTGGTAGGGTATGGCTAAAGGAAGCAAGTCTTTGGGGGAGTGTGCCTTTAGGATATATATTGTTGTGCTTACCTTAGTCTCTCTTCACTTCCTGATTGCAAGGCCCTCAGCCACTTTCCTCCACCCCATTCTTCCACCATGATGTTTTATCTCATCTCCAGCCTGGAGGAACGGAGTTTGCCGTCTATGGACTGAGACCTCTGAAATTGAGCTTTCAAATAAGTTTGTCCGCCTCTAAAATTGTTCTTGTCAGGTCCTTCGGTCACAGTAGGAAAAAAGCTGACTAAAACAACCTCCAATCTTCAAATAGCAATCACTGTTGCACTTGCTCACTTAGGAACTGGAGCAGCCAGCTCTCTCACTCACTCTTGCCCTAGTCCCTAAGCCAAAGCTACCACACAAGTACCTAGGCTCCAAACCAGGGTCCTTTGGAAACACTGTCTTCCCATGTCCCAGAAACCAGAGTTATTACCAAACCAAATTAGTAAACACTGACTCAGCCACCATAAAGCACAATGCTTCACCTGACTCCAAAGCCACTGAGTATGCCTGTATTCCCATTCTCAGCTCCCTGACTACATGCACATCAGTGCCATTATAATTCTGGACCATGGAATTGTAATTTCTTCCTATGTGCCAAACTTCAGGCCACTCCATGCGTACCACTCACTAGAACCTAGTGTTGCTGCAAGCAGGCCCCAAAACAGGTCCCAATGTCAAGAGGGATCCACTCAGCCACAACTTCCCTAGTAGGCAGGAAAAAAAAAAAAAAAAAGATCTGGAGTGCCTTAGAAGTAAGAACCACTGAAGTTTCCAATGATTCTTATTGTCACTGTGAACATCCAGAGTTGGATAAGAGGATTCCTACAACCTATGTCAGCACCAACCTCAGCTGACAGTTGTACAGAAACTATGTGTGGTTTTTAAGAGATTATTTGAAAATACATAGGAGAAAAAAAAAGGAATGAAGAAATCTTATGAGATTTATGGGAGCTATATTCAAATATAGGAGTTGAGGAGAAGGAGAAAAGGGACTGAAAGTTTATTTGAAAAAATAATTTCTAAGGCCCAGTACAGTGGCCCACACCTGTTATCCCAGCTGCTCATGAGGCTGAGGTAGGAGTATCGAGAGGTCAAAGCCAGCCTCAGAAACAGCAAGGTGCTAAGCAACTCAGTAAGACCCTATCTCTAAACAAAATACAAAAAAAGGGCTTAGTGGTCAAGTGCTCCTGAGTTCAATCCCCAATACCCACCCCCAAGAAAAAGAAAACTAAGTAATTGCTGAAACCTTCCAAATCTGCAGAAAGGTATAAATATAAAGGTCTAACATATCTAATCAGATTCAATACAAATCAGACTAAACCAATACACATTATAATCAATCTGTCAAAAATCAAAGATACAATTTGAAGGTGACAAGAGGTAAATGAAGCAAGTAACATCAAAAGAAGTTTCAGTAAAAATCTAGCAAGCTTGTAGCCCACTTGAATAAGTAATCTGGAACCTGCAAGATAGACTTGCTTTGGAAAAGGACCTCCATCATCTCCTGATGAATAACCAGTCTGCTGAAGTTAAGATCCATCTTGAGAAGTGAGCTATTTTCTGAGTTTGGGCTGCTGTAGGGTCAGAAACTTCTGCATAACCCCACCTCTGGAACTTTACAGACTTTCCTCTGCACTGACTTGTAGGATAGCTACCTCACAAACCCAGCTTGGCCCAACCAAGGGACTATGACCTAAGTCTACTGTGTTCCCTGCACTATCAAGAATGGGTATTGAGACATGGAGCAAAACAGAAGGCTAATCCCTTAAGAATTGGGAAACTGGGGTGCTTGTTCTCTGCACCCAGGGGCATGGTCAGCCATATATGGAATTGTGCCAGTGTTAGCATGAAGGCAAGAATTCCTTCAGTTTTTGGTACCCCTCCCCTTTTCTCACAGGGAAAGGAGGGAAAGCCATGGTCTCTACTGCTGCCCATCCACAGGGTTAGTTGAGGGGAAATTGAGCAACTCCATGAACCCACACAGCTATTGGGAGGTTGAGTGGAATTTACACAGGCTTAGGCAAGGTCCCACCCATGGGTGGACACTACCACTGAAGCAACAGACAGTCATAACAGTTCTTACACCACTTTATCTATGAAGTTCCTACCACCCCTCCCTGCTGTGCTGCATCCAGGCACAGGTTACTTAAAGGAAAGGGAACTCCACAGGACCTCGGCTGCACTGGCCACAGAGGCATGTTGAGAGGCTCAATCAACTCCATGTCTACTGATGTCACCCTTCCTCTAGGTGCAAGCTACAGCTGAAGGAGTCAGGAGAGAAATACCATCTGTCTCAGCCAATGCCCTACTCCCAGGCACCCACCAAAGAGAACCAAGAGGAGATTTGCCCAGTGTCAGCTTCAGTCCTTCTCCTTGGCATACACTGATCCTGGAAGAAAGGAACACCACAGTGGCTGCTGCCATCACACCCATGTTGTTTTTAACAAACCACCACCATCACACCTTGTCTGACCGAGCACTGCTGTTGGAACAGGGTGGATGTCTCAGAGTGGGACTGTGGTTCCTGCCACTGCCTCTCTCCCCATGCAATGCTTATATCTTCACTAAGTGAAGGGAAAGTGGTTTAGGCCACTCACCACTGCTGGGGCTACCAAAGTCAGGCCCTTGCTGGTATCAGAACTAGCATCAACAGTGCCTGAGGATATCTCTATACAGGGGACACAACTCCCATTGTAGGAGTGACCACACAAGCACATCACCCATTGTTGTCTATACCACTCCTGCCTGAAGGACTAAAGTGTCCCTGTTCTTCCATGGCACACACAGAGAGTGGGTCTCCGATTCCATCACATAATACACTGTGTCCAAAGTCATTAATCACAGCTAAAGAAGCTGTTGGGATATCACACTACAATAATCAGGAGTAAATAAAGAAAATATTTCATAATAAAGCCATATCCCCCAGGACACAACTTCAGGGGCCTGCTTTCTAAGAAGGCCACTCCATAAAGTCATAGATATACCTATCCACCTGAAAATCTCAATGTAGGCACAAAAGAAAAATGACAAAAAACAAGTTAATAGTATGTCTCCAAAAGACAAGTTAATGTTATGCCTTTGGGGTCTTGCAATAGATCTCAAATCACCATGCATAAAATGCCTGATAAAAGAATTTTTTAAAATAGTATGCCGATGTTAAGTCTTTTGGGTATAAACCAAAGAATGGGATAGCTGGGTCAAAGGGTGGTTCCATTCCAAGTTTTCCAAGGAATCTCCAAACTGCTTTCCATATTGGCTGCACAATTTGCAGTCCCACCAGCAATGTATTAGTGTGCCTTTTCCCCCACATCCTCAACTGCCATTTCTGACTGGAGTGAGATGAAATCCTAGAATAGTTTTGATTTGCATTTCTCATTAGAAATGTTGAACATTTTTTCATACACTTGTTGATGGAGTGTATATCTTCTGAGAAGTGTCTGTTCAGCTCCTTAATCCATTTATTGATTGGGTTTTTGTTTTTTGGTGTTATGATTTTTTGAGTTCCTTATATATCCTAGAGATTAATGCTCTATCTATCTAATGTGAATGTGGCAGATTTGTTCCCAAGATATAGGCTCTCTCTTCACCTTGCAGATTGTTTCTTTTGCTGAGAAGAAGCTTTTTAGTTCGAGTCCATCCCATTTATTAATTCTTAATTAATTCACAATAACAAAACTGTGGAAGCAACATATATGGCCTTCAATAGATGAATGGATAAAGAAACTGTGGTATATACACACAATGGAAAATTATGCAGCATTAAAAGGGAATAAAATTATGGCATTTGCATGTAAATGGATGGAATCGGAGCACATCATGCTAAGCAAATTAAGCCAATCCCCAAAAAACATAGGCCAAATATTCTGATAAGTGGATGCTGATCCATAGTGGTGGTGGGGGCATGAGAAAAATGGAGGAACCATGATTGGGCAAAGAGGAGGGAGTATAAGAGGGTACATGGGGGCAGGAAAGATGGTGGAATAAGATGGACATCATTACCCTAGGTAAATGTATAACTGCAAATATGGTGCAACACTACATCATGTACAACCATAGAAAAGTAAAGTTGTGCTACAATTGTGTACAATGAATCAAAATGCATTCTGCTGTCATATATACCTAATTAAAATTTTTTAAAAAAGAGCATACATATGGCTTACCATGTACAGCCAGAGAAATGAGAAAAAAAAAAGAATTAAAAAAATAATCACACACACATTGACCTTTTGCTCAATGTAACTGATAGCTAAATTAAGATGAAAATGCAGGACTTGCATGGGAAATTAATAGAGATTTTTCAAAGAACCAAACAACAATCTTAGAAATGAAAAGCACAAAAAAGTCAAATGAAAACTATAGCTGAAATCTTTTATAACAGTCTAGATGAAGTGGAAGAAAGAATATCTGAACAAAAATACAGGTTTTTGGTGGGGAAGCATTCCAGTCAGACAAGGAGAAAAAAAATGAAAAAGTAAACATTTATTACCTTTGTGACACCATTTAATAATAAAAACAGAAATCCCAAAGGCAAGGGGAAAAAAGAGGTTAATAAAATAAGAAACTATTCAATAAAACAATAGCTTAAAACTTCCATAATCTGGAAAATATATGGACATCCATGGACAGAAATCTTATAAGACCCCAAATAGACCTGACAAAAATGTTTTCTTCAACAATACACAATGGTCAAACTGTCAAATGTACAGAACAACAATAAAAAAAAAAAGATAAAATCTGCAAAGAAATCTGATTACACTTCAAGGTATTCCCTTTAGACTAATAAATTCCTCATCAGAAAACCAATAAGCCAGGAGGAAGTGGAATGACATATCCCTTATCCTGTAAACAAAAGCCAAGCAAGACTACTCCCCCCAACAAGGCTATTCTTCAGAAATGTATAAAAAATAAAGTACTTCCAAGACGAGCAAAAACAGGGAATTCATGACCACCAAATGGGCTTTCCAATAGATGCTTAAGGTAGTCCTACATCTAGAAGTGAAAGAAAGATATCCACCACCATGAGATCTTGTGAAAGTATAAATCCAAGTACACAAAAGGAAAATAGAAAAACAAACATTACCAATACAGGGAAACACCAACCGTAAGGATGAACAATAGGAAGAACAAATATTCAAAATAATTAGAAGAAACAAAATGGCAGTCCATATCTTCTCTTAGGATTACATCAAACTAAAACACTCCTATATAGCAAAGGAAACAACAGTCGAGCAAAATACTTGCCAATTATTCATCTGACAAGGGGTTAATATACAGAATATTAAGTTCAAAAAGCTTAATAAAAAACACCTAATGCAATTATTTTTAAAATGGCCAAATGCTAATATCAATGGTTATTATTGATAGATGATTATTAATAGATTATTATTGAATGTAAATGATAAAATTCTCTAATTAAAATATACTGTATGAAGAGAAAGTCATTATAAAATGATCAATAATCAATTCAAGACAAGATAATAACTATAAATCTATATACATAAACCTAATATTAGATCAATCAGATTGTAAAAACCAACACTATTAGACCTAAAGAGAGAAATGGTCCACAATACAATACTGGGGGATTTCAACACCGCAGTTTCAAAACTGGAAAGACATCCAGACCAAAAAAAAAGCAACAGTTAAATTAAGCAAATTAATTGGCAGATCACAGGAACTTAACAGTCTTTTAGAGCATATTTCATCTATCAGCTGCAGAATACTCATTATCACATGGAATTTTTTTAAACCACCATATATTTGGCTACAAAACAAGTATTAACAATTTCAAAAACTACTAATATCCTGCACCTTTTCTGATCACAATAGAAGAATTCAACAAAAGAGATTCTATAAATTATACAAATAAGCAGCACTTGAATGAACATTTGAATGGACCATTAAGGGAATCAAAATAGAAATTGAGGCAGAAGAGGAGCAGCGGCCTGCTGAGAGGCAGAGCCGCCCCCTCCCCCTGCGCCGGCAAGGTAGACGGAACTGGGACCACCCACAGAACAGGCCCAGCGGCCTGCTGAGGGGCAGAGCCGCCCCCCACCCCCCGCGCCTGACAGGTAGGCGGAACTGTGACCACCGACAGAAAAGGCCCAGTGGCTCACGGAGGGGCAGACAGAGCTGCCAACCACTCCTGCAAGGTAGGCGGGCCTGCGACCCACCGGCAGAACAGGTGCAGCGGCCTGCTGAGAGGCAGAGCCGCCCCCTCCCCCCACGCCTGCAAGGTAGACGGAACTGTGACCACCAACAGAACAGGCCAGACCTGCAACTGACAGACAGAACAGGCCGAGTGGCCTGAGGAAGGGTAGAGCCGCCCCCCCTCCCTGCGCCTGCAAGGTAGGCGGACCTGCGACCCACTGGCAGAACAGCCCCAGAGGCCTGCAGAGGGGCAGTGCCGCTGCCTGCACCTGCAAAATAGGCAGAACTGCGACCACCAACAGAACAAGCCTAGCGGCCCGCAGAGGGACAGAGCCACCGCCCGCGCCTGCAAGGTAGGCCGACCTGCTACCGACCG
>NW_026000026.1:83137482-83144903 GCF_001458135.2 Marmota marmota marmota
AAAAAGAGCATGCTACAGGGACACTGCTACATCGATGTTCATAGCAGCACAATTCACAATAGCAAGACTGTGGAACCAACCTAGATGCCCTTCAATAGATGAATGGATAAAAAAAATGTGGCATTTATACACAATGGAGTATTACTCTGCATTAAAAAATGACAAAATCATAGAATTTACAGGGAAATGGATGGCATTAGAGCAGATTATGCTAAGTGAAGCTAGCCAATCCCTAAAACACAAATGCCAAATGTCTTCTTTGATATAAGGAGAGTAACTAAGAACAGAGTAGGGTCGAAGAGCATGAGAAGAAGATCAACATTAAACAGAGATGAGAGGTGTGAGGGAAATGGAGAGAGAAGGGAAATTGCATGGAAATGGAAGGAGACCCTCAGAGTTATACAAAAGTAGATACAAGAGGAAGTGAGGGGAAAGGGAAAAATAATACAAGGGGGACAAATGAATGTCAGTAGAGGGGGCAGAGAGAGAAGAGGCGAGGGGAGGGGAGGGGAGGGGGGATAGTAGAGGATAAGAAAGGCAGAAGAACACAACAGACACTAGTATGGCAATATGTAAATCAATGGATGTGTAACTGATGTGATTCTGCAATCTGTATATGGGGTAAAAATGGGAGCTCATAACCCACTTGAATCAAAGTGTGAAATATGATATATCAAGAATTATGTAATGTTTTGAACAGCCAACAATAAAAAAATTTAAAAAAAAAAAGAAATTATTCAACAAAAATGTAATCAGTATTTCAAATGTTTTTGTAACACTATTCACAATAACCAAGTTATGTAATGAACCTAATTGCCTATCAGTGGATGGATAAAGAAAATGTGCTATAAATTCACAATGGAATACTATTCAACCTTGGAAAAGAAGGAATATCTGTTATTTGTGACAACGTGAATGACTCTGGAAGGTGTTAAATGTAATAACAGGCACAGAAGGAAAAATACTGCATCATCTTGCTTATATATGTGGAATATAATAAAGTTAAACTCATAGAAACGGTATTGAGTGGTGGCTACCAGAGGGGCTGATGAGACTAGAGAGACACTGGTCAGAGAATATAAAATTTCAGTAAGAATAAATAACTTTACAAGATCTGTTTTCTATGTTGGTCACTATAGATAGCAATATTCAACTAAACAATGTTGTTTCTGAGAATTTATGTGTTCTCACAGTTAAAACTATGTGAAGTAATGCAGATGTTAACTAGTTTGATTTACCCATTCCAAAATGTATACAAACAGTATGTTGTACACCATAGATTTATTAATAAAAATAAAACAAAGTAAAAAATAATTATATTTATAACCTAACTTTTGTGAATGTCTCTTCTGGTAAAACATTTGAACCAAAATTCTGTCATACAATTCTAAATTCATATTCAGTAGAGTAAGGATACATGTTAGATAGCCAATTGGGGCAAATTTAGAATAAATAAATACATAAATTTACTTTCTTAAGTTTTGGCAATACTTGGTACACTTCAAAGGCAAAACAAAGTAGACTTTGAAGTGGCTCAGACATAGTTATCCTTGATTCAACATTAGTATTTACTGGTTTCATGGATGAAAAATTGCCAAAGAACAATGTATAGATGAATAATCCCTGGAAATTATAATGAAAGTCTTTTTGTGATACTGGGAAAGAGGCTTCATTCCTTCAAAGAAGAAGCTATCATGTTTAAAACAAAAGTAATGCAGTGAAATTTTCATTCTATAATCAATGTTGGACCAGAAGGCACCCGATCCTCAGAAATCCATGTCTGCAGAGGATAAACAAGCCAGGAATCAGAATTGTAAGTTTTCCACAGCTCAGAGAAGTCAGATGGCTTCAAAGTAGCTTCAGCACCAATGATTAAAAACAAAATTGAACGACACAAATGTTACATTCACCATAAAATTTTTATTAGTTTCTGAAATTTAATAGTGGAAATATTTGAGAGAATACACACACACACACACGATAGACATTAAACAATAAAACATAGAATAGCTAGAAACCTGACCTCTCCATAAATAAGCAGCTAGACACTCCAGGTCTTCATGATTATTTCTAAAGTTTCACCTCTATATTATAATGAAGCGGGACAGGAGTGAAGGTGGACAGACAGTCCCTGAAGTATAACAGGACAGTTTTATATAGCCACATAGTTTTTATGTAGTTTTATGTAACCCTTCAGAGTGATGGACAAAATGATGTCACCGAGATCCTAGTCACGAACAGACCCAAGTTCATCATTCCTCTGCCATTTCACACGAGATGGATGTGAACCTGACTTGTGAACGCAAGTTAAAAATTTAAGCACTTTTCCCAAAATCATGAATTTTAATTATACTCATGTTTAGTTCAAGAATTCTTTGGGGAAAAAAAAAGCAGTAATGAGCTCTTGGCCACCCGGCAAATGCATTCATTGGTTTGCCTACAAAGTACAGAAAGTTTGACTCATCTTACCCTCCACATCTTGTGTCCAGTTTAACAAGGAAATCCAGATGTACAAAATTAGTTCTTCAGAACTAGTTGTACAGGGCAAGAAACCAAAAGTGAAAACTAGAGTAGAAGTTGGTTTAATGGGAGAAGAAATGAGCAATGTTGTATTCTCCTTGCTCTACTTCCCTAGGTCAAAGATGGTGGCTAAAAGGGCCTTGAATTTAGTTCCTGTCCATTCTCCACATGGCTTTGGAACTCCTACAACTGAAATTAACAGGAGCATTCTTGAGATTTCCAGGGAAATTTGCACTTCTCTAGAGTCCTTCTGTCTGCCTAAACTTAAAATCTGATCTTAAATGACTTCACATTACTTTAAAAATGTACGTAAATTTTATTTTTAAACATGATTACTTAATTGAAGGTAGATTTAAAGTGTAACTACAGCTTTACAAATTATATTTGATAAGTTTCAATTACGTCAGTGCACGCCATAGCCTCAAGTGAATTACTTAGGTATATAAGGGCATATATTCTCCTAATAAGAGACTATGTCAACCCTTTTCATGCATGTCAGCGATCTAAGGTGGTTCCTCGGTTCTTAAGGGTAATGAAACAAAGGGGTGAATGAAAGCACTTCATTTTAGAAATAACTTTTGAAGGAGATTGATTTTCTATTTCTTTCCTTATTTTACCAATTTTTGGCCCCGCCTTTTCATTGATCAATAAAGAATTTAAATGATTTTGGCAGATGTAACTTATCAAGAAAACAAGTGATTTTACAAATCAGCTAAACAGAACCTTTTAGAGAGCAGGGGAGAGAGGCAAGGTGAGGAGGGAGTGGTGGTCATTAATCTGGAGAAATTATCAATCAGGCTCAACACATATGCTCTTATAAACGACAGTGGAGACTGGGAAAATGTTTTTGTTGTGAATAATTGGAAAAAGCTTAAAAAACCAACGGCCTAAAAAAGAATCACAAAGACCTCTGCCCTCTTCCTCGTTTCTCTCTCTACTTTTTCTCTTTCTCTCTGCCTTCCTCCTCTCCTCTCTCTCTGCTCTCTGCCTTTCCTTTTCTTCTCCTTTAGGCAGCTCCCCAATAAAATCTCTTGGTTGGGAAAAAAGAAGAACCACAAAGAAGAGATTTATCAGAATCAGTGTCAGAAATAATCTAACCTAATACTTCAGTTTGTAGACAGCCATCATGGACATTTCTGGACCTTGAAACATCAAACTGATGAGGGTAGAAAAGGAAATGCTCTAAGGGATAGAAGGAAATAAAGAAACCTATCCAGGTAAGATCAGTTAGGGTATATTGTAATTATTTAAAAGGAAAAGAACCCAAATCCTTAACCCATTATCAGTCAGAACCCAGGGTGGGAGCCTCATACCACGTTTCCTTGCATCCGGCCCAACCATGCAAGTGGTTATAAAAGCTAACAAAAATGCTAATTATTGCATACTAAAACCAAAACAGAAAAACATAATCCTATTGCATTCAAAGAATATGGTACATCTTTAATTTGAAGTCTATGTAACTATGCTAGATAAAACTACAAAGGGCACAGATTAATTAAAAGGTGAGCAAAAGTAAAAGAAAGATTTTCTTCTATATAAAAACATTTAAAATTCCAGATTCAGTAAGGTGTTGGGATATCTAATCACAAAGGTGATGTATGGAAGGCACAGGAACAAGAACTTTCACTTACAAAGATCCTGGTCTGTGCCTTGTGCAGTTCTTAAAAGGAGAAGCATTTAATAAGCAGTAATTGTTTGTAAGACTATTTGTTGTGTTAAATTAATGTGAAAAATAGTCTAATGCAGAATTTTAAGTATTCTTATGCATGTTGATGTTCTCACAGGCTATTAAGGGAATAAGTGTATTTTGGCTCTTTAATTTTCTAAGATGAATACCAAGGACAATAACCAAGCCCTCCCACAATAATCCTTTGGTGTCTCTGCCAGAGAGAGAGAACCCAGACCTAGATGGAAATGATTCATTTACTTAATCCAAATCTTGGAAACACATAATGGAACATTTAAAGGTTGTACCTCTTCTTTAGTCAATTGTCCATAAAAGTTTAAAAGGTTACTAATAAAAAATTTTGAGATCTTTGTGATGCAAGTCATTTCTCCCTATGTATGCTTATATGTAAAAATACAGCAAGAAAAATTCTTCCTTTAGAGTTGCTTGTGTCAACCAAATGGAGAGGAAACATGTCTCACCTACATGAGAAAACCCAGAGTATGGGAGTGCACATCCTGCTGTTCCACAGTTACTTAATTATGCAATTATTCATCAAGCCCTAATTTAGTCAATAGGATTATTAAAAAAAAAAAAGAGAGAGAGAGAGACCATAATGAAATCAACACTGAGGATTAAGTTTCACTAAGGGGCAGGATTTAGAAAGCTACTTTGTGGTTTCTCTTTCTTACTGGCCTGTAAGCACAGCCTTCGGAATATTGCCAGTGAGACTGATGAAGAATTTTCAAGATGTGTTGATGGAACATTGGAAGGCACTCGGTTTACCTCTGCCTGCTGGCATCTTTCTGTGTCTGGTTACAATTTTTATGACACAGAAGGTTATTTTAACATCAGAAGACCATTTTCAAAATGTTGTGGCAGTGAAAATGCATGAAGTTATTCTCAGATTACTCTGTAAAGGAGACAATAGTAACAACCATGATTGTGCCCTGAAGAAGGCAGAAATTTTAAGCAATTCCCCTTACTAATGCATCACATATACTCCAGAGACAAGTTTAAAACCTAAGAATCCAGTCCTGCAACTGCTACCAGTAGGAATTACATGCATGTAAGAACATTTTTTTATGCATGGATATAACAGAAAAATTATAGAGGCATCAGGCAGACAAGCTAACTTGAAATTAGTAGTGGGAAGTTATGATTTAAAAGACAACTCCTGCTGGGTACAATGGCATGTTTCTCTAATCCCAGTGACTCAGGAGGCCGATTCAGGAGGATTGCAAATCCAAAGTCAGCCTCAGCATGTTAGCAAGACCCTGTCTCAAAAAATAAATAAATAAACAAAATAAAATTTAAAAAAAGGACAGGGAATGCAGTTCAGTGGTAGAATATCCCTAGGTTCAAGTACCAGTACCAAAATACATAGTAATTCTTTGGTGCTGGTTCAAAACTGTACACATATGCTTGCTCCTCTTCCCCATCCTGAAACAAGAAAGGAATGCAAATATGAATAAAACTAATAGTGAAGAGACCTATAGGCATCCGTGAGGGAATCAGAATTTAACAATCATCTGAAAGTACATAAGAGTTGGTTGACTTTGAGGAAAACAAAGGAGGTAAGGGTCAAATTCTCTGATAGGACCTCAGAATGGCCTGAGGGCAGACAACACACATGCCTCACTCCTGCTCCTGTCCCCATCAAAAAACACACTGATTGTCACTAGAGAAACTGTCAAGAGCCACTGAGAGAGAGCTAACGTAGTTACATGGGTGTGGACATTCAAGAAATAGTTCTGGATTTTGCAAAAAACACCTTAAAAAAAATGAAAAACACCTAATTTTAAGGCAGCTCTGTATCTCTGACCCAAAGCAAAACTTGTCAGTCAACAGGGCATATCCCGAAAATTCCCAAAGCCTTCTCATTCAGGAGAGAGTCCTCCGAGGAAACCACCAGTACATACACTACACCAGAAATCTATACCAACTATGCGGCATGATCCACCCGTCTGACATTCTGAAATATAAACAACTCTGATTACTGGCCAAGTGAAGACACCTAACACCATGAAAGAGTAAGATAAACACTTACAGCTCATCTGATAAATAATTTAAGAAGGTAAAGGGCTTTTAAAATTGCTAGTTAGCCTTCCAGCCAGAGCTTAGAATATCTCATATCCAAAAGCTGATACTTGTTCATCAGGCCTAGAATTTAGTCAAAATGAGAATAGTAATCAGTAGATACAAAAAAGCCCAACTTCAAATAAAGAATGCAATGACTCCAGCCAATAAATAGAATTATTATCAGAAGGATGATTAAATGTTGGGAGAGATTTCTTAGTTTTAAATTTTTAAAAAAAGAAGTATTAAAAAAAGAATATAATTTACCCACCCCTCCCCCCAAAAAAAGAATCTAAATTGAATTGAAGGATCCTTACTTTTTAATAACTATAGAAGAAGAAAATTCATCTTTGACTTCTACGTTTAGAAAATAAGAAAATGGGATCATAGCACAGTTTAAAATTTCATAGTAGAGGATAACAAGGATCACAATAATGATAATGCTTTTTAATAATCTTCTACATTTAGGATCTATAGATGAGGCATAGGATATAATGTCATGGCTGACAAAGTAAAAAGTTACCTATCTTTGGGGCTGGGGATGTGGCTCAAGCGGTTGCATGCTCACCTGGCATGCAAGGGGCACTGGGTTCTATCCTCAGCACCACATACAAATAAGGTAAAGATGTTGTGTTCACAGAAAACTAAGGAATAAATATTTTTAAAAAAATTCTCTCTCTTTAAAAAAAAGTTACCTATCTTTATGTTTATATTAATTAACATTTATATTTTTTGTAATATTTTTAACTAAATCTCTATTTCTGCATAACAAATTAACTCAAAATGTTTTGATTTCTCCAGTCCACACTCAGGTCTTTGCAATGTGCCTCTCATAGCATGGGGGCGGAAATGTGTTTCCAAGTTCAGCAGAGAATGTCCTCCAGTCTTAGATAGTAGCACAGAGTCACAATAGTGATTACTCCATTATATTCTCATATCCAGCCCACACTGGAGAGGCAGTGATTTCATGTGGTATGTACACTAAAGGATGGGAACCTCATGGGACATCTGAGGTTTCTGCCTACCACATGATTTAAAAATGAATAGTTGGGGTCCTGGCTCAGTGTCAAAGCACATGTTTAGTATGCACAGGCCCTGGGTTCAATCCCAAGTTCCAGGAAATAAATTTAAAAAGAAAAAGAAAAAAAAAAAAGGA
>NW_026000026.1:83145135-83153865 GCF_001458135.2 Marmota marmota marmota
GGAGGGAGGGAGGGAGGGAGGGAAAGAAACTGTGTGAATGTGGACAGACTTAGTAACTTGATTCTGAAGACCGGAACATAGAAAGGAGAAAAAAAAATGTAATTTTATAATAGAGAAGCCTGGCAAGCACTAGCTTAACCAAGTGCTGAAGGTTTCCATCCCTAGGGATGTCAGCTGCCTATACTCTGATCTCTGATCGGATGTGAAATGAAGGATACTTCACATCTGTGGTATCCTTTCCCAAATCCCATGATCCCACTATAATTATGAGAAAAAAATCCACAGAACATTCTTCAAATACCTGGCCAGTACTGGAAGCCAATAAGTTCACTGAAAACAATGACATGCTGAGAAGCTGTCAGCAGAGGAGAACAAGGAAATATGATTAAAAGAATTGTAGTTTCCTAGATTGCAACCTGGAACAGAAAAGGGACAAAGAAGAAAAACCAACAACACATTAAAGTCTGAATTTAAGAGAAACATACCAATATTGATTTCTTAGTTCTTACAAATGATTATATGAGACGTTAACAACAGAGAAAACTGCTATCTTTGCAGTGTTTCTATAATATAAAACTTTCAAATATAATTTAAGAATTTGAAGTTAGTTTTCTTAGAAGTTAAGGGCAAGGAAAGGTAGAGTCACTTGTATTTACATTAACATAGTAGAAAGGCAAGGGAGACTGCTGTTAGACTTGAAGGAATGTTTTAAGTTATAGGCATAACCAACACAAGATATAATTTAACAGTAATTTTGGGAGGAAGATGTAGAAAAATAGGCTACAGTGTAGGGTAAGTGGATCTACCATTATGTCACAAGCTGTTTAAAGCATGGATAGATGGAGACATATTTAGAAAAATAAATCATGAGATGTAAAAACAAACAGTTCAAAGTGATTGGTTCTTCTTAGATACTACTTATGGGAATCTAAAGTGACATGATTGCTTTGGAAATCTATCTGGTAATCTTTACTAAAGCAATGCATACTTATGACCCATGGCTCAGCAATTTCACTCACATACTGAAAGAAGTGTGTGCCTCAAGAGCTAAACTGTGGATCCAACCTAGATGCCCTTCAACAGATGAATGGATAAAGAAACTGTGGTTTATATACACAATGGAATATTACTCAGCATCAAAAAAGAATGAAATTATGGCACTTGCAGGCAAATGGATGGAGTTGGAGCACATTATGCTAAGCGAAGTAAGCCAATCCCAAAAAGCAAAGGCTAAATATTCTCTCTGATAAGTGAATGCTGATCCATAATGGGGGCAAAGCATGGGAAAAAATGGAGGAACCCTGATTGGGCAAAGAGGAGTGGGGGGGGTAGTGGGGAATAGGGGTAGGAAAGATTGTAGCTAGATAGACATCATTATCCCAGGTACATGTATGACTACACATATGGTGCAACACTACATCGTGTACAACTAGAGAAAGAAAAAGTTATGCTGCTATTGTGTGCAATGAATCAAAATGCATTCTGCTGTCATATGTATATAATTAGAATAAATAAAGAAAAGAAGTATGTGCCAAAGTCACACACAAAAAAACAAAATTATTCAATGGGAACTCTATTCTTCACAGCCCAAAGTTGAAACCACTATACAGATGTCCATTTTAGTAGAATAGATTTTTGAAAAGTGTGTCAAGCTGGAAAACAGGCTAAACTAATCTATAGTATTAGAAATCCAGACATCATTTAAAGAATACAAGGGAGCTTCTGAGGAATTAGTAATATTCTACTATTGTGTTGGTCACTGAGTTTGGTCACAGTGTGACTTCATTGAGATGTTTACATGTGACTTATGTACCTTTCCAGACATGCTATAATAAAAGGATTTTTTAAAAATAAATACAGGCATTTAGGCACAAGGATGCAATGTCTAGTAGGGGGTAGGCATGTTCTTGCTTGTTATTATAGACACGTTATACTATTTTACTTTCAAAACACTTCATTATTTATTTGAATTTTAAACTGACACCAGGAATTACCTGGTTTACTCTTTTATCTCCTGCATAAAATATGCCTACAGATAGTAGGCATTCAATAAACACACGTGCAATGAATGAATGAATGTATGAATAAATAGAAACCTAAGCAACCAAAGATTTTGCAAAGAAAGAACTGTAAGCTTTCAACAGTCAAAGTCATACACATACATAAGTACCTCGGAACATAAAAACTCATTTAACTGAAAGACAGGAAACAAAGAGCACTGAAATATAAAGTCAACAGAATAAGCAAGTCAACATATCTCAATTTAATGGATCAAACAGACTTAGACCTTATCATGGGATATTTTGGGTTTAAGAATTCTTACAATTTGTGTGTGACCAAACATTGCACCCACGGAACAGAATAGATACCCAAAATAAATACAGCCATCTTCAGCTCCTCTCCAGGGATCTTTAAAAGAAAATAAATTCCTTTTTGCCTACAGTGGTTTAAAAGTGGTTCTGCTCTTTTGGGTAACTGGGCCACAGAAACTTCATCCTGTATTTTTGTAAGCCTATCCCACTTTATTTAAATATCTAGGAAAATAGTTGGTGGACATTTCATAGACTATTTACCTAAAACCAACTGAGCCACACTTGCTATTTTTAAAGCTGGCTTTTTAACTACCTAGACTGAAAATTTCATCTTTATTTCCTTGGGTTCTATGAAAGCACATCTTGTTCTGAAAATGAGATCCCAGTGGCTTGTACATTTATGATCTTTGGCATAAACAAAGCTTTGTCCATCCTGCTCAGACCCATGTGGTATTCTTCCAAGCATTTGTTCTGTCTCCTGATTACCTTATCAATGAGCACAGTTTATTCTGGTAACACAGAGCCCAGGAAGGAAGCCAAAGAAGGAGAACTGGTGCTGGTTTTGCACCTGTATGTAAAAGCCTAGACACAGCACCTGTCTCCCTAAGCCTTCATTTCCGCCCCAGTAAAATGAGAGTAACTGATGAATACCTTCTCTTTCTTAGTCTAAATGCCATAGAGTTTATATTCACCATGTAAAGCTAAACATAGTCTTGTCTGGTACATGTTCTGAGCATCAAAATATGATTATCTTAAGACCCCACTCTCATGGAACACAAATTCTTACATACTGTTATGAAAGAATTTGTTCTTCTTCACAGTAGCTAGGAGTCTTTATACTTTGGAGAGGTATATAATTCTACATTTGTGTTATCCAACTACTTTTGTACCTTTATTTCCTCACAAGGACCTGGGTGTCACAGTACATGTTTTTGAGGGGAAGAAAAAAACATTCCCTGAAGGTAAGACTTAGCCTCACTTTAAAAACTGACCTGCTCTGAACACTTGGCCTATCAAATTTAGTTTATATTTTGAAAATATTTTCCTTTTTTTAAATAAAATTTTCTAAAAAAATCATGTCAACTGATCAGCTTTTTGTTCCAAGACATCAACTATGGCTTCATCACAAGCCTTAAAATTAAAGGACCTTAATCAGACATTTTAACTACTAGGTGTGTGTGTGGTTTTTTTTTTTTTTTTTTTTTTTGTGTGTGTGTGTGTGTGTGTGTAAATAGCTCTCCAAGTTTTAGAACCAGATGGAAGTCAATCTTATTTTCAGAAAATTAAAAGGGAAATCTAAGTCTTTCCAAATATGGCAAGCTTGACTACAGTGCAAACTATGGACTTAGAAGCACTGGTCACTCAACAAGAGGCCACACCATGAAGAGTCAAAGGGAAAGCACTTCTACAAAGTTTGTTCCTAAGTGAATCACCATTTCCTAAGTATTCACATGCATTAAACAGGAATATTATCAAACTCCATCTACACAGAATTTTTGAGGGAATAAAATTTGAGTTCAAGACAATTAGAATCATGTTACACAGTATAAAAATGCCAGTGCTACAATGAAAACATACAAGAGCTGAGATGATTAGTGACATAGTTTGCTCCTAATTACTTATGGCAAATTATCTGACCTCTGTGGGCCTCAAAATCCTTGTTGTTAAAAAGGAGGCTGTGTAAGATAATATGCCATTTGTCTATCAACTAGGACATTTTACGACTAAATAGTTGTAAGCTGGCCAAATACATGATTTGATAAGTGTGACTGTGAGCAAATGACAGTCCTGGGCTTAGACAACCTGCCAGGGGAAGAATGTAATTCAACGTACTTTTCACTTGGCCATCTTAGATAGCTTGTAGATATTAAACACTTGCTCAATAAATTAAGAAAGACCTACTAAGGATGGAATGCATGCAGGCAATATTGCCGGGTTTCTGTTCTCATGACTAAAAGGCTCAGGGGTGACTCCAGGTAAACAGGGCTAACTAGGCTGCACAAAATAACCACACAAGAGACACAAATACCTTTTTCTTTGGGGTTGCTGTGACCGCTCCTCTGACCTTAAGGGTCTGCAGGGGGGGAGAGAGAGAGAGAGAGAGCGCAAACACACACACACACACACACACACACACACACACGCTGGCCCCTATTATTGAGGAGAAGCTATTCAAATGAGGCAAGGGGTCAGGTTTCAGGGGGCTGAATCTATCTTCATGATGTCCACTGTCAGTAGGTTGACTGACATCTGAGTAGGCCACACCCAGGGGCAAGTAAGAGAAGGAGACACACACAAGGCACTTCCATGGAAGATTCTATCCTAAACAGGGCAAGCGGTAATATTACAAAGGAACAGGTGAGCATAGCTCCACCCATGGGGCTGTAGGAAGACATACCAGACACAAAGACAGTCACATGAACCCTAGAAGAGCGGGGTAGACTAGCAGCATGGGTGCCTGACGCCACATCGCCCAGCAGGGGAGTTAATTCAAGTCACGTGCTAGGTTGGTCTCCCACATATCCACATATTCCCCCTTTCATATATTTTATATTATATAATATATATATATATATATATATATATATATATATATATATATATATATATAAAATGCAACTGGGAAATTTTATCTTTCAGTCATTTGACTCTTGGTCCAAGGTCATCACAATCTGCTATTGAAAGACAAAAGGAATTAGTAGAAAACATATCATTTAATAACACAATCAACTTGGAAGATCCAGGTTATTATTATTACTTTGCCAAACACTCATCAGAAGAGTCTTAATCTTTTCCCAATTTTATTGGGATGCATTGCATTTGCCCATAGTAATGTAGACATAGTAACGCATGGCATTTAGGCCTCTCCATAAATCACAGAGCAAAGGGCTCATTCACAATATTTATTACATTGTCTTTTAGAGAATTATTACTTAGTTCTCATCCTTCCATCAGCACTTATCTAACCATGAAGGATTTTGGAAGTAACTTAAGTCAAACACTAAGAAAATCCATACATTGTAAGTTTTAAGACATAGCCTCAAAGGCTGCAATTAAATAAGCAAGGAATAATATTTAAAGTAGTCAATTCAGGGATTATGAGACCAGCAGCTTGCTTAGGTCTGCTTAATTGACATACACCTGTTTGAAAGCCTGAATATTAACTTCAGCATATTATAGCTCTAAAATATTAGCTGGCAATAACTAATGATACAATAAGTTGTATTCTTACAGGCTACAGGATATTTATCATCCTTTCTGTTAATTCTCACATTTAAGGAGTCTATTAGGTCTGCAGTAATAAAAATACTCTTGGAAAAATCTATTTTAATAATGTTTCCAACAATTGTCCATATAGGTTAATGTAGTCTTAGTCACTAAAGTCCAGCATAATTGGCTGGCTTAGTTTTCTCATATGCTGTCTTGCATCAAGTCAATGTCCAGTAGCTCAGTTTATTTTTGGAATGCACACAACTGTTATAGGGTTCAAGTGGGCCATGCCCATCAATCATACATAAGCAAGATAATATCCATAAGCAAATCATCTTCTGCCTAATATAACCACACTGTGAGGAAACTCTAAATATTGCTGTCGTGGTGGAAAGCAATCTAGAAGGGTCTTTGTCCCTAAGGGAAGGGGCTTATTGAGTCAGGGACTTCATGCCCTGAAGCTCCTGACTCTCGGTTTCCTGGTCCGGTAGTTGGGCAATGCCAACCACAAGTGCCAAGGATGTGGTTTCATTGATGACTCACTAGAACAGAGCACCCCATCCTGCAGGTATTCCTGTCAGGCCTGAAGGAATGTGAATTCCTCAAGCACTCCAAGCTGCTCGTAGCTGCTAGTTGCAACTGAAGGCTATTCCAACATTTCCTCCCCTTTTATTAAATTTGTTGCTAAAGGAGAAGCAAGATGAGAGAAGAAAGGAAAAGGGAAAAGCATAGGAAAAAAAAAAAAACAGGAAAGAACCAAGAAAGAAAAGCATCCAGACATGGCCCATTCCTGTAGCTGCAGTTGTTTCCTGCTGTGGTGAGAAGGCAGGCACTGGGTTCCGATCTGAGCTGGGCGTGGGGAGCAAAGCAGCCATGGGGGTAGGAGACCTCTCTCAGAAGGGGTGAAGAATTAGGCCTTTGCACAGATGGGGGGGTGAGGTTCTGTGCCTCACCTCTGTTGGCCCCCAAGTTTTCTCCTGATGGCCCCTCTGCGACTGTGCCTGTCTTAGGTTGTCCCTCCCTTGAGGAATCTTACCCGTCTTTGACTAACCAGCCATCCTCCGGGGCCAAACAGGGTGATGTGGAATGTGCAAGGCATTGTCCCCGAGAGGGCTCTCTGGCTCCTTTATAGATAATGCCCCCATGGCCTCCACACCAGCATTTACCTTAAGATCGGCAAACTCAGGTTTCTTCTCCATGGAGGGCCCAGCTCACAGCACTGGGCTGGTGAGGCTGCGTTCAGGAAGGAAGGAGACAGGCCATAGACAGACAAACATTAATATTGTGACAAAGCTGAGAGACACAGATAAAGAGGAGAGCAGTGCTATGACTCAATCCCTCATAGAGAACTGGCTCGTAGTTGGTGTTACTTATATCTGGTCTGTAGCCGCCATCCATATGGATGCGGGAGAATCCGTTATTTCAACACTTTTTCTCAAAAGATACTTCCAGACAGCCTGTTTACCATTTATAGGTATAACTGACCATTATAGTCAGGACAATTAATCTAGGTTCATGGGTGGACTTTCCAGTCCACACCGCAAGACACATTAAAGGTGGACCTGGGAAATACAAGTCTTTTTATAGTTTTTACTTACTTGACAAGCTCATGAAGCTGCATGGCTATAAACTCTATAGCTGGGAATTTACCTTCCTGTGCCAGGTTTCTCAGTCATTATTATGATGACTGGTTTAGACTCTCCTTTGATAGATGATTTAACTTACTGAATCATATTCAGTAACATTAAGACTCTCAATATTACAATTTAAGAAAAAAATGTAAAATATTTTGTAAAATCTAGTGTGCATCTCTGGGGTCCTGTATTCCCCCTTTTCTTTATTTAATAAAATTGAGTAAAGTTTTAGCATAAGTCATAGTATCGTTATTTTCAGTCATAGGTAATACAAGTATTTAAATGATGAGAATAGATTTACCTTTTATAGATTTACCTATAATTTCCCAATATAGACTAGTTGATCCATCCTAATAATTTAGTTAGAACTCTCAATCTTTTTTGAGAAGTTCTCAAATTATCTTTATATTTTAGAATATTATCCTTTAAATAGGTATCTTTTAATTGTCTTTAAAAATATGATTAAGGTAATTTCCCAGTATAGGGAGCAATATATAAATCTTACTGTATTTTTTTATAGATAATAGGTCCAGCCAGAGAACTTTAATAATATCAATGAATTTTTAAAGTTTATAACTTTTATTGCTCAAAATTAACATAAGATTTTAATTTGTACAACCTTAGTCCTAATAAAATGTTCTTCCAAATTTCATAATTATCTAACAAAATAGAAGAATCAACAATGTCTCAGAATCAATCAAATTTAGTCTTAAAGGACAATTGTCAAAATTGGGATCTAAGTTAGAAGTTTAATATACTTAGTGTTTAATCAAGGGTGTGAATTTATTTAACAAAATTAATCTTTGTCTTAAACAGCAAGAATCATTAGGCAATAAAGATCTTTAAGGAAATAAACTTAACATTGTAATAGGTTTTTATCATGTCAAAATATGGATAAAATCTTAGCTTACATCAGTATAGTCAAATTAGGAAAATAGCCTGAAATATCCTTGAATTAATCATTTAACATTTTTATAGTCAGTTCAGTACATATTAATCTCTTTTTTAATTGTTTTAATTTTCTTTATATCATCTGGTTTGATAATGATATAAAAATCTTTTTATTTAGGAAAATACTTTTATCATTAAAATCTAGAATATAAAGACCTTATTTTACCCAAAGATGATTTTTTGGAACAATCTTTGATAACCTTAGAATCTATAAACAAATTATTGTACTTTGATAAGAAATATCAGTAAAAATATAGTTAAAATCCTTAGGTATTTATGCAGACAGAATTATTTTATAATTTTGTACAATAACTTGAGAATTAGATACTATTTGAAGACTATTTTTTCTTGAAAGCAAATTGAGAGTAAATACATTTATCTCAAATATCGGTAACTAAAAGGCAGAGTATCAGATAAATGTACACATAAAACATAAATTATGGGTTTTCTGTTGAAGAAAAACAATTATACAAATATATATTAACTAAACAATTAGACATATGTGCTAATTATTTTATAGATTAACAACTATAGGTTATCTAAATATCTAGAAAAATATATATTAAGAATAAGGACATAACTTTTAATTGTATTAACTTTATGTAACCATGTGGTTCTTAAAA
>NW_026000026.1:83154407-83182194 GCF_001458135.2 Marmota marmota marmota
AAATTTTTTTTTTTTTTTTTTTTTTTTTTAGAGGCAGTTGCCAGGGTTACCATCAGATCTTAAGCTAGTCTGTGTTTGGCATTCAGGTCAAGTCATTTAAGAGTTAAAAGCACTGTTGGCCGCAGGGGCTAGGACCCCATAGCGCAGTGAGCAGCAGCTAAAGTCTTTTGTCCCCAGCGGCTGAGTTACAGCCATTCTGATTCATATGACAATCATGTAGCAAAGAGGTCAGTATAAACTTTTTGAATATTCACAAAAGAAGAAAATTGAAATTTGTTTCTCTCCAAGTAAACATCACAACATTTTCTCCCCCTTTTTTTCCCACTCTCCTAGCACAAACTTCTATAACATAAAGCCCAAAAAATCTACAAAAACAATTCAAAAAATCCCATAAAAATACTCTTTCCATGAAGAGGACTCAACTCAACAACACAGCCCATTAATCATCTTAATGACTCTTTATATTTAGAGTCTCTAGAATTACACCCCAATATTAAAAATTTTAACGTCACAGATTTTCCTTCTAATTCATTTACTTTCTACAATTTTGCCCTTAACACTCTGCAATCCAAAGCATGCTTAACTTCTGGAGAGAAATTCAAACTCACTAAACTTTAATATTTAAATCGAAGTCTCCTTAGGAGCCAACATTTGTCGCTTTTGTCCCGGCGGCTTAAAGACTCAGACTTTTCACCCCACGTTGGGCGCCAATTGACAGGTTTCTGTTCTTGCAACTAAAAGGCTCAGGGGTCAGTCCAGGTAAACTGGGCTAACTGGGCTGCACAAAATAACCACACAAGAGACACAAATACCTTTTTGTTTGGGGTCACTGTGATGGCTCCTCTGACCTTAAGGGTCCACAGAAAAAGAGAGAGAACACTTGCTGGCTGCTTTTATTGAGGAGAAGCTATTCAAATGAGGCAAGGGGTCAGGTTTCAGGGGCTAAGTCTATCTTCATGATGTCTACTGTCAGCAGGCTGACTGACATCTGGGTAGGCCACACTCAAGGGCACAGTAAGAAAAGGGGACACACACAAGGCACTTCCATGGAGATTCTATCCTAAACGGGGCAGGGGGTTATGTGGGAAGCCATTCTCGCATGTGATTTGAGTTACCTCCCTGGCTGGGTGAGAGGTGCTTAGACAACTGTGTCAGAGCCTTCCCCACCCTGTCCCAGGTGCGAGGGCTTGTCCGTGTGGAGGTGTGCCTGGCCACTGACCCAAAGACCAATCACTGACCCTGACCTTGGAATGCTGCCCCACTCGACCTTCATTGGATGGGATTTTCCCTTGAATTTTTGGTTCCCCAATAAAAGCTCACTCCCTGGTGTGTTCTCTCTCTCTCTCTCTCTCTCTTTCTCTCTCTCACTAGCCTCTTGTGTTAACCTCTTGTGTTAACCTCGGCTGGAGGTGGGAGCTAGGAGAAGCCATCTCCGGAGCTGGGCATTAAAGGTAATGAGAATATGTCTCTTTAATTTTAAAACTCACTAGTTAATTTCTATGCTTCGTGGTCGCGTGGCAGAGGGTTATATTACAAAGGAACAGGTGAGCATAGCTCCACCCCTGGGGATGTAGGAGGACATGCCCAGACACAAAGTCAGTCACTTGAACCCTAGAAGAGCGGGGCAGTCTAGCAGCATGGGTGCCTGACGCCATATCGCCCAACAGGGTAGTTAATTCAAGTCACGTGCTAGGTTGGTCTCCCACACAATATGTTCAATTCTGAATTAAAAACAATTACTTTTAAATTTACTAAAGGTGATTTATCTATTCTATTGCTCACTTGTCAATAAAAACTTCCAAAATAGAAATGCAAAACTAGCTTAGGTCTTTAAAAAGAAAAAAATCAAAGTCCAATGGTATCTGATGTTTACAAACCAAATCTCTGGTGTTTAACTAACACAGCTGCTTCCTTGTTTTTGTGTCCCAGCATATTTCAACATGGTAACTATCTCTACTATCCTATGTCTCCATGAGCAATACAAAGAACACCATTCTTTCACAATTTAAATAGTCCATACAAGAGTGTTTAAAAATAATCTCCAAGTTGCATAGCTTACAAGAAATGTGGGGGGAATAATTATACACACACACACACACACACGTACACACACACACATATCTAGCCATATAAACACATTAATGTTTAATGTGTTTTTTTTAGAAACTAAATGGAAAATAAAAATAATGTATGTATTCAAACACATTTTAGTGTTTATGATTATGATGGATTTCTATTACTTTCAAATTATAAAAATATTAAGGAATATAAAATTTAGTGTTTGTTTCATAAGGAAAAGAACAGGATTAAGAGCTTAATTTCAGAGAAAATCTCTTAGCCCCGCGTGAATGTTTTGTGAAATCCCCTCTGACTATAGCAAAACTATAATATGGAAACCACTCAGAAAAAAGTTAATCTATTTAACTGCAAATAGAAGTAGCTTTAAGTTTAAATATTTAAAAATATTTAAACTTAATTTTAATAGCTGAGTTATTAGCTTTAAGTTTTAAAGGAAACAGAGCAAAGGTAAAAATATTTCATCATTTTATAGAAGGTTAGGTCATGAACACTCCTGAACTATCACCATTTAAGTTGAATTAAAATCTACCTTAAACTTGTATCTCAGGATCCACAGAAATTTGCAATTATATTTGAGGTTCCTAAACTGAGAATTTTTAAATTTTCATGTTTTTAATGGTGAATGCAAGGAAATTTTGTTTTGCTAATTGAAAATCTCCAAAATTATCTTTTGCAGTGAAGATTTCAATTGGCAAATACTTTCAGAAAATAAGGCATCGGTCCTCAAGTTTGTATTTGTCAAACATGGCATACAGAAATCTGTTAACAGATTTCCCCCCTTGAGCACAGTTCACATGAATTTGAGAAACAAATAATAAACTAGAACAAAGAAAACCACTAAACATGATTTAGTCATTTTCAATCCATTTGAATCTGACTCAGCTAAGGAGAGCCAGTAGGTTTCTAAAGCATTGCAAATGGAACTGGAAGAAATGCTCCAAATATAATTGTATGGATAATTTAGAAACCTACTAAAGAAATGTGATATGTATCAAAAGCTAAAGCTAAAGGAAAATGTTTCCTTGGAGATTAATTGGAAGATAATTTTATTTCTCAAATCTTCCTAGATTATAGGCTGTAGAACCCAGAGATGCTTACTCTCAGTGTTTCCTAAAATGTTGCTACTACTATCAGAATCATTTGGAACAACTTGATAAAAAATAGAGACTTGTCAGGCACCATACCTATAATCCCTGCTACTCAGGAGGCTGAGCCAGGAGGATCACAAGTTTGAGATCAGCCAAGGCAAATTAGTGAGACCCTGTCTCAAAATGAAATTTTAAAAAGACCATGGAGAACGTATTAAGAACGTATAATCCCCATTTTGGAAAACACCGATTTTTAAAAATTTTTAAATTTTTTTTTATCTTTCAACATTTTTTATTGGTGCAATAGAGTTTTACATAATGATGTGATTTCTTGTTACAGATATGTACATGCACACAATATAATTTGGCCAATATCCCTCCCCAGAACTTTTCCCCTTCCTCTCTACCTGGCACCCCAGGTCCCTTTTCTCTACTGACCTCCCTTTGACTTTCACGAGATCCCTTTCCTCTGCACTTTTCCTTTCATTTTTCCTCTCTAGCTTCCACATATGACCCTTGAACTTCTGAGTTCGGCTTATTTCACTTAACATAATGGTCTCAAGTTCCATCTATTTTGCTGCAAATACCATGATTTCATTTTTTTCTTTATGATTAAGTGAAACTCCATTGTGTGTGAGTGTGTGTGTGTGAGAGTGTGTGAGTGTGTGTGTGTGAGTGTGTGTGTGTGTGTGTGTGAGTGTGTGTGTGTGTGAGAGAGACAGAGAGAGAGAGAGAGTTATCACATATTCTTTATGCATTCATCCATTGATGGATACCTAGGCTGGTTCCATAGTTGGGCTGTCATGAATTGTGCTGTTATAAACATCGGTATGCATTTATCACTATGGTATGATGACTAATTCTTCAGGATAAATACCAAAAAGTGGTAAGCTGAGTCATATGGTGGTTGCCTGCCTACTGTTTTGAAGAACAACCATACTGATTTCCATAAAGGTCGTACACTTTTTTTACACTTTTTATAATCCAAAAGTGTAAAAGTGTTCCCTTTTCTTCACATCCTCTGTAGCATGCACACAATATAATTTGTATTCTTGACTATCATTCTGACTGGTGTGAGGTCAAATCTCAGTGTAGTTTTGATTTGCAATTCCCTAATTGCTAATGATATTAAACATTGTTTTCATATATTTGTTGGCCATTTGCATTTCTTCTTTTGAGAAGTGTCTGTTTAATTCATTTGCCCATTTATTAATTGGGCTATTTGAATAGGAGAAAATCTACTAGTTACTCTTCTGACAGAGGACTAGCACCTAGAATATATAAAATTCAAAAAACTTAAAATCAATATATCCAATTTTAAATACTATATTATTCAACGTAGTATTGTGAATCAGCCAGAAAAAGTAGTCAAGATAAAACACACACACACACACACACACACACACACACACCCACCCCATCCAAAGAGGAAAACCAAATTATCCCTTTTTGCAGAGGCTACAATAAAATATATATAGAAAAAAACTAAATGCTGTACAAGAAAAATAAATTGTTATAATATACAACTTCAGTAATGTTATAGAATACAAAAGTAAGCATAAAAATTAGCAATTTATACAATGATAAAAATCACATTCATAAGAGCTACAAAAAAACCCTAATATATTTAGGAATACATTTAACTAAGGAAGTATAAGAGCTCTATGATAAAAATTATAAAACATTGGCTAATGCGAAGACAGTCTATGTTTATGTATTGGAAAATTTCTTATTGTTAAAATGTCATTGCTACCCAAAATATGTATACATTCAATGCAATTCCCATCAAAATACCAATGACATTTACAGAAACAGAAAAAATAACAATCCTAAAATTCATGTGGAAGTACAAAAGACATTGAATATCCAATGACATTCTGAGCAAGAAGAATAAAGCTGGATGCATCACAGTAAAGTGCATTACTGACTTTAAAAACTATAGTAGCCCAAATAGTGTAGTATTGGCATAAAAAAAATCAACACTTAGACAAGTGCGATGAATTAATTCAAGTACTTAACAGCAAATTCTTTTTAACAAACTTGCCAAGAATATACATTAAAGAACCACCTCTTCAACAAATGGTGATGGGAAAACTTATATATATGTGAGACTAGAATATTCTCACGATGTATAAAAAAAATCAACTCCTGTTGATATAATTGAGTTGATTTTTATAAATACCTAAATGTTAAGAATTGAAACTATAGAACAACTAGAGAAAACATAAGGGAAACACTAAGACATTTAGAGGCCAAAATATTTTTTGGAAAAGCTTCCCAAAGTGTTGGCAATAAAAGTAAAGATAGACAAATGGCTCTATAGTATAATATGAAATGAATTGCATTCTGCCATCATGTATAACAAATTAGAATTTAATTTAAAAGATAGACAAATGGGATTGTATCAAACCATGAAGATTTTGCACAGCCAAGAAAGCAATCAACAGAACGAAGAGCCAGTCTTCAGAAATGAGAGAAAATATTTGCAAACTAATATCCAACAAGGGATTAATATACTGAATATATTAAAGAACTCCAACAAGTCGGCAACAAAAAACAAATGTAAAAATGGGTAAATGATTTGAACAGATTTTTTTTCAAAAGGAGACACACGAATGGACAAGGAGTATTGAAAGATGTTCAATGTCACTAGCTGTCAGGGAGATGGAAATCAACCTGGTTAAAATGGCTATTATTTTTAAAAATGATACTGAGTATATAGAGAAAAGGGAACTTTCATGCACTGTTGAAGGGAATATAAATTAGTATATCTATTATATAGAACAGTATGGAGGGCTCTTAACTACCACATGATCCAGCAATTCTACTACTGGGGATGTATCCGAAGGAAAGAAAGAGGTAACTGTGCTCCCAAGTTTACTGCAGCACTATTCACTATAGCCAACATATGGGATTAACCAAAATGTTCATCAAAGGATGAATACAGAAAATATGCTATATACACACACAATGGAATATTTATTCAGCAATCAAAGAATAAATAAATGCTGACATAGATGACAGGATGACAATTAAGTTAAATAAGCTAGGGACAGAAAGACAAAAGAATGATCCTGCTCATGTGGAAGTTAAACAAGTTGATCTCACTAGAAGCAGGGAGTAGAACAGTGGTTACCAGAAGCAGAGAAGAGGAGGTAGAAGAGGGATAGAGAGACATTAGATAACAAGTGACAAAATATGATTCTATAGGAGGAATTAGTTCTGGGGTTCTATAGCACAGCACAGAAACTACATCTACAACAGCTTATATTATAAACTAACTAGAAAATAAGGGTATGAAGGTTCTCAACACATAGAAATTATAATGGTTGAAGAAATTAAAATGCTAATTACCCTGATTTGATCATTACACACTATATACATTATTATATTATACCCCATAAATATGTATAAATATTATGTGTCAACTATAAGTTAGAAAAGTAAAAATGTCAGGTATAGCTGAGGGAAATTATTATTTTCTGGGGTATTAGTGATAAGGAAAATATTTCTAGAACTCTTCTAGAAATATTTTCTTATTGTCAAAATATTTCATTGTCAAAAGAAATTTGATAAAAGTATGCTTTATCAAAAACCTAATATTAGTTGAACAAGATAATATTAGTAAACAGAAAAATATAGAGTCTTATGTTTGTATACTGGTAGGCCTTTGCAGTCTAATTCAATATTTATTTAAAAACCTTTGAGGATCACAGCAGAAAATGGTTTGTTTAGCCAACATATTTCAGTCTGATCTAATAGATATTTAGACTAAACAAATAACTATCCTTCTATGATAATTAAATAACCTGAATTTCTAACAGTGTAAGAAAATACATCACCGCAGAGATTTGTAAAATATTTAGAAGCTCATGGGTTAAGATGAAAGGCATTAAATATCAGTTAATCAAAAGCTCTATCAAGAATTGTTGTTGTAGGCACTGTTACAGCCCCTGCACCTTGACTAGCTCCTGGTACATAGCTTGACCATTCAGTACATACTTGTATAATGTAACTGAAAAGTGATAATATATTTTTAGGAAACTCCTTTCAACCATTTACATTAACCCATGTATTTTCCTCACAAACAGCAAACACCAATTTATATAAATACTTAGATATTTCCAGCCTTAAACCAGATTGTTATACTAGAACTTAAACAACTCTCAATGGTCTTTAATTTCCAACTGAATTACAGAAAGCTTATACCAACTGATATATCAATATTATATAGGTTATTTGCTTTTGCAAGTACTGTGAAGAGTGGTAGTTTCCTATTTTTATTTGCTTTTATGATGGATAATGTAACTGAACATTTTTTGATGCTATTGTCTTTTGTATTTTTTGTTAAATGCCAGGTGATTTCCTATTTCTCATATTTCTAATACAAAAAAAAAACAAAGCTGGCATTTAAAAAATTAATTGGTAATGTTTTATGTAAAAATATATTTTTAATTTAAATATTGCAGAATTGTCCCCAGTGGATCTTTGCTTTTAGTATTATGGGGTTTTTGTTCATTTTAAGATTTTATATAATTTATGTCTGCATTTCTTAGTGTTTTAATTTATGTTCTACTGATATAAGCTAAATATCAGAGGTGCATATCTATACATTGCATTTAGGAGATCATTACTTTAAATAAGAGCCTGGGTGAACATGTATGAATTCTGAGATTATTTGATCATCTGCCTTTATTGCATTAAATTATAAATGGATAAAACTGCAATAGCATCAAACTTATGAGAAATTTACCAACAATTAAATATAACTGATGATTTAGTGTTCGTATATTTGATAAGAGAAATGCAAGAAATAAACATGAAGATCTTGAATAATTTTTTACAATGTGTCCTTTTAATGTCTAATATTTTATTATCATTTTCCCCTCCTGAAGATTGGATAAGCTTTAAAAAATGATCACTTTCTAGTCTTAGTGGCCGCCTTTCAAATCTGCCGTGTTGACCTATATTCTCAATCTCCCACTCTGTCCTTCTCCCAGTTGTGAGTGAACTTTAAGTCTAAGCCTATTCTACACTGTCAACTAACTTCTGAGTGTGGTCCCTTGAGAGAGTACAAACACAACAGTTAAAGGCTATCGATAAAAGCTTGGATGTTCCTGAACTTACCAGCTCACTCCTGTCTGTCCTCATTGTAGAGCTGACAATAAAATCAGCCATCATGAGAGTGCAACTGAATTCATTTATTATTTATTTTTAAGGGACAAGAAGAATTGGCCCCTTAGGCTTTTTTAAATGACCTAGATAGAAACCAGAACCAATTTAGGATAGTGAAGAGGGAACAATATCTTCAATAAACGGTGTTAGAAAAACCTGGACATTCATAGGACAAAGAATGATATGAAGAGCCCATTTTTCACTATGTACAAAAAAAATCAACTTTAAGTAAAATATTTAAAGACCTGAAACTTTAAAGCATGAAGAAAACATGTGGTAAGAACTCCATGACATTTGGTCTGAATATTTTCAACATGACCACCGCCCACTCCCCCCACCAAAGTACAGGGAACATAAGCAAAAGTGGAAAAATGAGATCACAAACTAAAAGTCTTCTAAAATGGGACAGAAAAATAACCAGCTGAGTAAAGAGAAAATCTACAGAATGGGTGAAGATACTTGCCGATTTATACATCTGATAAAATCCAAACTATATAAGTCCACAGGGAACTTAAGCAACTTAATAGCACGAAAGAAAACAACTCCATTAAAGAATGGGCAAAAGACCAAAACAGACACTTTTGAAAAGAGGACATACAAATGGCCAACAGGTATATAAAAAAAAAAAATTCAACATCACCAATCATGATGGAAATGCAAATTTTAAGTCACAATGAGATATTTCCTCCCACTTGAAATGGCTGTTATCAAAAAGATGAGTTGGTGAACATGTGGGAAAAAGGGAACACTTACTATTATGTAATTAATCAATCATTACAGAAAACAGTATGGAGGTTCCTCAAAAAATTAAAAACAGAACCACCATCTAATTCAGTAATCCCACTACTAAGTATACATTCAAAGGAAAGGAGATTATCTACCGAACAGACATCTGCACTCCTGTGTTTATTGAAGCACTACATACAAAAGCCAATACATGCAGTCAACAAGTATTCATCAAATGGAGAATGAAGAAAGATGTGGCACAATATACAATGGAACACTCATTCAGTCTCAAAATACGAAGGAAACTTGTCTTTGGGATGACACGGATAAACCTGGGGGACAATTATGTTAAATAAACTGAGCACAGAGAGACAAACACTGCATGTTCTCACTTATACGTGAAAGCCAAAAATTCATTTATAATAGCAAAGAGTATAATGCTGGTTACCCTGGGATGAGAGGGCTGGGGAGCTGGGGTACTGGGTAGATGTTAGTCAAGGGATACAAAATTCCAGGTGTACAGTAGGAATAAAATCAGGAGATGATCCATTGAGCAACATGTTGACTACAGTTTATAAAATGTTATATATTTGAAATTTGCTAAGAGTACATTTTAAGCATTCTCACACACAAAAAAGATGTATATATTACTTCAAGATGATTCATATATAAACATGAATTAGCTTGAAGTAACCATACTGCAATACTAATATAATGAACATGTTTTACAACATAAAAATATCATTTTTGTCAATTCATTAAACTAAGAATATTTAGTTTTTATATTTAAATACATGAAAAATAACTTGTAATAAATGAAATTTACAGAGTTCTTGCAGAATATCATTCCTAAGTTATATATAATGAGGATTTATCATTGTTGTTAATAATCTAAGATAGAACTACCCCAGAATTTAGATAGAAAAAAAATATATTTTTCCCAGTCTTATTTGATTAAATTTGTTTCCTAGAATTCTATATACTGATGCAGTCTCCAATTTCATTTAAAAAATCATAACAGTTCAGGATACCTGAAGCTAACAATTTAGTTTCATTTCATTTATGTTGCTTGTGTGAGAAATTGAGTGTTTATTATATATGGCATTATTGATTATTTTTAGGAATTGTTATAGATTTTACTTTGGGATTTGTGGATGTATTAGAATTTCATGGAGACTAAATAAGCACCATAAGAGAGATCCATTCCTATTTATTACTTTGCAACTTCAGAACTCATCCGACAAGATGAAAACATGAAAAGATGATGTTCAATTAATGAATATTCAGAAAGAAACATGACTGAAGACAGACATACCCAAGGAGGAAAAAATTAGCCCCAATTTTAGACAGATTTCTGATAATTTGGAATAAAGAAAGAGATCAACTTAGTGTGCAACACTGTAACCAACAGGTATGCTTAGCAAAACCCTTGGCAGAGGAATGAATTATACTGCAGTTTCTCATGTACTTATGGGTCCCTCTCCCCTACATGGTACATTCCTTATTGAGACTTCACTGTATTCACAGTACAGAATAGATGCTGGATATAAATGTTCATTAAATTTATACATTCATAAATAACATGAATAGTCCAAAATCCCAGGTCTTTATATTAAATAGCACGTGTTTCATGTTAGTCAAAAAAGGGAGGCATGTCAATTCCAAAGTAGTTGATTCTCTGACCAACAAATTCACATTTTTATAAGTAATGAGTCCTTAATTTTTCATGTTGGTTCAGCTTTTTTTTAATGTTCTCATATAAACTTCAAAAAAATTTAAATTGTAGATGGACAGAATACCTTTATTTATATATTTGTTTATTTTTATGTGGTGCTGAGGATGGAACCCAATGCCTCACATGTGCCAGGCAAGTGCTCTCCAACTGAGCCACAACCCCAGCCCCATGGTTTAGCTTTTCTATATTTGAGTTGACAGTCCTACAGCTCCATCACTTCAAAACTTTAGGGAGTTCCAAAAATCTTTGTTGGAGCCGGTTCATAAGACATTGAAGCCAAGTGAACAGGTCATTCTCTGAGAAGGTTAAGTCTACATCTCAGCATCTTATCTGCAAAGAAAATTGGCTTAGATAACTTTGAAGGTTACATTTTGCTGGAAAATATCTTTAGATTTCTAATTAAGCATTCACAATCTCAGTATATATCACTATCTAAGGATTATTATTACAAAATATATATACCTTTCTACAAGCAATAAAAGAACAGATCTGGGGGGGAGGAAATTCATAAGAATTATTAAAACAGATTCCCAAACTACTATAAAAAATACCAGTAGCAGGAAAGCCTTTCATTTTTTTTCCCAGATGGTTTTTAGGATATCATTTTTATAAAATGCAAGCTGAGATACTATACTACCAGAATATAAGCTCCACAAGGGCATGTATTTTACTTTTCTGCAAATGAAGGTTTATGTTGAAGATAATAACAATATATAAAAGTAATATTAAATTATTACAGTGTACTCCATAAATATTTTCAATGACAATAAACAAAAAGAGGCTACAGCCTTTTCTAAATTTTAAAAATCCAATGCTGAGCTGCTGGGGAATGATACGTATTGTTTTATTCCCATAGTCTGCCCAAAGGGGGCGCCAAAGAGCTTTTAACATGGTGTTCTGTGAAAAGGCTGTGTGTTAGAAGTGTGCTCTTCCCTGTGCATGGTTTCAAGCCTGTAATCCCAGCTACTTGGGAGTATGAAGCAGGAGGATAGCAAATTCAAGGCCAGCCTGAGCAATTTAGTGAGACCTTGACTAAAAGTAAATTTTAAAAAGGGCTGAGGTGGTAGACTTCTTACCTAGCATGCATGAGGCCCTGGGTTTAATCCCCAGTGCTACAAACAGAAGGGAAAACAAAGTAAAAACAGGTGGGGGTACACTCATACTGAAATATGGATCTTTCTGCAAAACCAGACATTGGAGCATATTGGCTCATCTGGACTAGCTTTATCTATTTATTCCAAAGTGCCCTAGAGATAGCTTTTCTTTTTTACTTCTTCCATGACAAAAAGATTTGAAACCATAGTAGAACATGACACAGATAAATGAGCCTGTTAAATTTCAGCAATAGGTGTGATTTGTTGGCCACTCTGACAAAAGAGCCTTAGTCTGAATCTTAAGGGCATCTGACTTCAGGCTCATCCACAAATATTAGCTTTCCAGCATGTTTCTCAAAGCCAAATAAACCGAAGTGCTTAGTTGTCTGGGAAATAAAAGAAAAAAAAACAAAAGCTTAATTTTCACAATAATTAGGATACTTCTAGTCTTTGATTGTAAGCCATGCCATCTTCAGAGGAAAGTCAGTATTCTCATTTATATGATTAAAAGACGTGCCCCATTTAAAACAAAAGCAAAACAAAACAAAACTGCTTATTTGGCTGATAGTTGAAGAAAGGGGAGCCAAGGGTTTTGACACACACCATTTGAAATGAATGTTGATTCTGTCAGAAAAAGATCTGCCCTCTCAGATGAATATTTTAAGTACTGAAAACTGACACTGTGCTAATTGCTTCATAAACATTACATGAATTAGTCTCACAAAGAGCAACACAAGAAGTGTGATCTCCTTTTCCACAGATGAACAGACTGAGGATTACAGAACCAATTTATACCATTTTATAATTGCAGTGTCTAAATTTCTCCAAGTAAGACATCTGATTGAGCCATTGCTAAAGCATAGTTTGGATCCATGTTTGGGCTAGTGATTTGGAGTGGCTGATTGGAGCAGTGGCGCTGCCCTACACCTCATCAGAATTGTCTGCTGATCTCTGAACATATGTTAAGTGTGCACGTTTCTGGCATCCTTAGTTTATGGAAAAGTCCCCAGATGATTTTGTAATGTAGACATCATGAAAACCATCCCGTTTCATAGGTACACTAACTCTTAAGTACATCTTTAAGAATGGTAGCTGAAGAGTTAATTAGAATCAACAGAAAACATCTATGGCCAGATTTAACATTGTTTTAACAACAAGCAAAATTCTCCCAGGGACATTTTTCAATATGAAGTAATGATCAGATAACTCCATGGTGGAAAGACTGGTGGGGTAATGAAAAGTTCTTCAAGAACAAGAGTGGGGAAAAAACTAAGGCAATTGTTGTTTTCCATCTTCAGAGCATATTAGACTCCCTTTGGGACAGTTTTTTAAACATTAATGTCCAGGACATAGCACATAGCAATTAATTCAGAATCTCCTGGGATAGGCCTAGGCATGGTTACATATGTTAAGCTCACTGGTGGTTTGAACATATAGCAAGATTAAGAATCATTGTCCCAAGGCTTAAAAGTGAGGTTTCAATTGTCACTTGTTAATTATAATGCAAAGCTCCTCAAACTAACCTGCATAGAAATCACCTAGAGATTCTGTTAAACTGTCAGTTCTGTCTCAGTAATACTAAGGTGAGGCTTAGTATTGACAAAGGTAAGTATAGACAAATTATATATAGGTCCCACCCATGGAAATACTGATTTTATTCATATGGGACCTGATCTGGATTTTGAAGCACTAAAGTTCTTCAGGTGATTCTAATGGCAGAAAAACTTGAGGTCACTGCCTCAGGGGCTTATATAGACCAAAATCGCAAAGACCATCCAGTAAACTCTGAATGAGAATTAGAAGAGTATCACAGATCAACACCTCAGGATTTTCATTTCCTCTAGAAGATGTGAAAGCTCTGACACTACGGGTTCTGCACTTCCCTTGTGGAGTTGAGTAGGGCCTGCCTCTTAGAAGGTACTTGAACTTTCCCCCATGCTAGATACCATCTGTTCCACTTCATTTATTTATATTACCTATTTTACCCTTGGGCAATTGGATTTGAAAGCTATGGGTTATGCAATGCCTACTGCACATTGACTCCAGGTCACCTGGGCGTGACTAGCAACTCCCCATCATAGTTGTCTTTAATTAAAAACGACTGTACATGAAGTGAGTTATTCGCCTTCTCAATAGAATTTTTATACATTGCCATGGTTATGTGCAGTAACAAATTGTCTTTCATGACTGATAGTCAGAAATATTCAAGGCCACATAACTAGTAGTGAGGCCCACAAATCAGTTTCCATATTTACCATTCGTCAGCCAGTACTCTAGGTGCTTGGCTTGTGTTTTAGGACAATACAAGCAACTACCTAACAGGTTATGAGAATAAGATACCATACAGAAAGCACTTGTCCAAGTGCCTGGCTTACAGTAAAATGTTCAACCAACGTTAACCTGCTATTACTGCTCATCTGGCACCTCTACCCTTTGCTTGCATGTAGGAGCTGGGCCTGCCTCACACAGGTGGAACAGCTGTCCAAATGAAGTGAAACTCTCCAAGACACTATATGCAGAGTAATATTTCCTATTCTGTTAAAAAAAAAAAAGATAAGAAATATTTTAAACAGAAAATAATAAACCAAAACCAAATAACAAATTGCTGGGCTTCAAAAGCTAGTTTGGATCTGAAGTGTTCCCTCAAAGGCCCACATGTTGAAGCCTTGTTCATCAGCATGGGAGTTGGTAGAAACTTGAAGAAGTTTCAAAGGGCCTAGTGGAAAGCTTACTTAAGTCACAGGGGGTATATCCTCAAAAAGGATTTTGGGACCTCTGTCTCTTTCACTTTCTTTTCCTTTTTTATCCTCGCCATGAAGTGAGCACTTTATTCCACCATGTATTCCTACCATCACATGATATTTCACCACAGACTCAACAGTAATGGGTTTAACTGGCCATGAGTTAAAACCTCCAAACCTATGAGTCAAAAATAAACTTTTCTTCTTTGTTACCTCAGGCATTTTGTCACAGTAATGGAAAAGCTTACTAACACAAAGCCCTAATTCATTGAGAAAATTTGTCATCTGGCATTCCCTAGTTGCATCTCATATGCCATCTTTGCACTGACCACCCCATGTGGCCTTGGCTTCATCTGTCTCATGAGACTGAATTCCATCAGAAGCAGTAGCTCTGGCTTCCTTAGACTGTCCCCAGCAGAGAAGTTTTCACTATATAAGTAATCAATAAAGCAGTACTGAGAAAATTAACAAGTGAAACCATATATATTCAATCCAAAGAACCCTTGGTAGCTAAGGTTTGCTTACATTATATTTCTTACATGCTAAAATCCTTCAAAATTTATGCCACCATAGTTTTATCAGTGACAGAAAATCTTGTATTGTTGGATGCTGTTAAAATAAATAAATCCCTGTACAGATGAAATATATTTTCCACATTCTAACTAGCCAAAATGGTTTGTGTAGAACCAAAATTTTAATCAATAATAATAGCAGCCTTGATTTTTTTTCCTAGACCTGTACTTTGGAATTTTGCCATTTAATGTGGATTGAAATAATTTCATACATTTCCTACCCCACCATCTTTGATTTGTATCTATTAGGTGTTTCAACACAGTAAATATTCTCAAAGGTAAACAGAAATTGCTAAATATATTTTTTAAAGTATCAACCAACTGGGGCACATAGTGCAAGCCTGAAATCCCAGCAGGTCCAGAGGCTGAGGCAGGAAGATCACAAGTTCAAAGCCAGCCTTAGCAAAAGTGAGGTGCTCAGAAACTTAGTGAGACCCCGTCTCTAAATAAAATACAAAATAGGGCTGAGGATGTGGCTCAGTAGTCGAGTGCCCCTGAGTTCAATCCCCAGAACCACCCCCATCTGCCCAAAAAAGGATCAACCAACCTAGCTGACCTAAATAAAGTATTTAGAAAACATTTTAACAGAAATAATTACACTATCAAAATGAAAGTCTATAAAATATGCTAAAAAACAAGCAATGAACTTTCATTTATTGGTTCATGAAAAAGAAATATTAAAATACTTGAGCTGGAGCTGGGGTTGAGGCTCAGCAATAGAGCACTTGCCTAGTGTGTGCAGAGCCCTGGGTTCGATCCTCAGCACCACATAAAAAAATAAATAAATAAAACAAAGGTATTGTGTTGTACTACAACTAAAAAATAAGCATTTAAAAAAAATACTTGATCTGAAATATCTGAGTAGTTCAAACTTTCCAAAAAGATACTTTTAAAAATGTAAACATCTTCATGCCTCATCTAAATCAGTGGATTTTTTATGGTTATCAAAATTAAATAAGGTAGCATTCTTCATGAATGAATTTAGAATTTTGTATTTGCATATCCTAAAATATTTGTTACATTTATAAAGGGTATCCTTGATTGAAATAATAATTGAATCAATTACAATGGTTCATTTTCTAAGAATCCATTTAGTACAATCAGCCATATTGTTTGTGTTGTTTATGTGAAAACTCCGAGGCCCTATTTTTAGCCTTAGGCAAGCTTTAAGTCTTTTTTAAATGAAGGCTTTTAAGAGTTAACATCAATAGTTAACTTTCAAAGGATAGATATTTCTCGTGAAGTCATTCATTTTCTCACAGAAAGCCTACAGACAACTCTGAGACATCTACCAAGCATTACTAGAGAGACAACTAGAACAATAACGAAAATCCTGTCACTCCAGTACTTGGACTTTTGGACAAAGATCAGGCTCGTTTCCTGCTCTCTACAAGAGCTCAGAGTGAGTCCACTGCATGCCTGGCATCCACCTGGCAAGCAAGGCCATCACCCCATGGGATTAGGGGGCAGGAGGAATCCTGCCAGTATGCTGAGGCTCATGCTGTTTGCAGTGCCACGGGTAACAGTCCTTTGTTTTTGATCCGGGAACTTCATGCCTACTGCAAGCATCCACAGTTAACAGGCTTTTTTATTAGCTCATAAGAAGGTTTAAAAAAAAAAAATCACATCCTAGGCCTGACATGCTCTCCTTTTAGCTTGAAAATGAGAAAATGTTTGGAGTTTATCATTACAGAAGCTGACTTGTTTATAATTATAATTGTTCAGCATGAGAAGAAAAGCAGAGCTTTAGTATATGTTCCCATTTCTTTGGATTCTAATAAACTCTTATGAATGATTTTGACCAAAATTAGCATGTCATTGAAGTATTTATATTTCACTGACCTTAAAGCTAATATATTCAGATACTCAGAAGAGTTAAAGAATTGAGTTTTAGATAAGTATTGAGCTATTTTATAAGATAAAATATGCAGAAAGCAATTTGTCAAAGTCAATAAGTATTCATAGATAAGCTTCCACTTATCACTGGAAGATTTGAATACAAAGGTTGAGTGAGTTGAAAAAAATAAGAAAATTGCATATTTGAATGCAAATCTAAAGAAATTCAATGAATATTTAAAGAAACCTTTTAAAAAGCAAAAAACTTGGCATTTGGTGGAACTTGTATAATTCTCATTAAGTTTTCTAAAGAAATTAGTTAATGCAAAAATATAAGTCTTGGGGTGGGGAAAATATCAAACTATTTATAGCATATCTGATATTACAGAAAGGTCTGTCTAAATATAGCAAGAAAACACCTGGGATTAAAGAGCTCCAGGTTAAGTGCTTCCTGCATCTTGACTTGTTCACCAAGGTTGGCCTGGAGTCTGACAGGGTGTCCACTTCACTGGAGGGCAGGAGGGAACAAGGTACTGTGTTAATGTTTACAGGCACAGTTTTAAAATTCCAGCTTAAAATCTGTAGTTAAAAATCTTAGCTTCTCTCCTTTCAACCAACTGAATGACCTTGGGCAAGTTACTTATTCACCCTGTTCTTCAGTTTCATCATAGGATTATGAGTGTGATAAAGTTAAAAGATAGAAAGCATTTAGGTACCTGGCACACAGTAAATATAGCTCACGAATATTTCCTAATACGATGGACACTCAATAAACAAATTTCATCCAGTTAATAAATTTTGATGCAAAGAAATTAGAAGTACACTGGATCTTAGACATAATGCAATTTAATTTCTTCATCTTGTAGAAATTTCCCCAAGTATCAAAACTACTAAGAATGAAGCCAGGTCTGCTACTTCAAGAGTGCTTCCAAATTATAAAGCACATCACACAACTAAGTACCGGTCCCTTCTACAGCATAAAAGAGGGGAAAAAATATTTTTCTTCTCTTCCCTGCCGACTCCCTTCAATAACCCCAACCATTTTTATTTGAAGGTAAAGTTTGGTATATACATATTTATATGTGTACATATCAATATATACACACATGTGCTATACCATGTTTTATTTAAACCATGTTGTCTACCTACGGAAATGAAATGCTGAACCAAAACTGATATCATAGTATACAAGGTTTTTAACTTTAGCCAAATTCTCTAAAAGGATAAAGCATTTATTGTCATATAAAAAATGCAAAGAGATGCTAAAAATTTGACTAGTGACTAAAAATTTATACTTTCATTCTTCAAATACCTCATGTTATTTTTTCAAGGTCTGCATTTTTTGTAAAGGTATTAATATTTCCAACTTTTCAATTTATAAAGCCTACCATATTTTTCATTGGGGCTGCCAAACAGGCTATTTTAAAGTGCAATGTGCATTTTCCAAAAGCCCAATTTGAAGCAGCATGTATTCAATATACATTAATAATGAGCACTTGTGTATTAACTATGGGTTCTGAGACACATCACCTCTCATTTCTTGCATTTACTGTCTAAAATGGGAGGAACAATATAACAAGGAAGCAGCTGCGAGAACAATGAACACATCTGAAGCCAAGTGACTTTTAGTGGTGAGCAGTAAAATATACTGTGCAACTAACAATTATATCAAGAAATGAAGCTTCAGATATGACAGGTGTGCTCCAAGTTGACTATTTTCTGCAATAAAAAATACAAAAAGCCAACCATACAATGAACAATACTATATTATTAACACAATAGAATACAGGACATATATTTTTCCCCTCTCTGGACTTCTGGAAGCACATCAGTAGCTAATTAAGATGTAAGAGACTGATTTTATTCTCCTGGTAGCATTCTGCTTCTTGATTCCTCCCTATTTTTCTTCATTGTTACAGAATGATCATAACAAAAGCATCAAAATAACAATGTCACTGTACTCATGAGCCAGTCAGCTTGGCTTTACTTAACTTAATGTCTGTGATTCCATGAATAACATGATAGATATAGTCTTAAGATAATTGTAAATGTCTGCTCATCAGGGAATGAAGTAAGAATGCATGAGTATAAATTTAATAAATCAAGTGGGGAGGGGAATAAAGCCCCCACTAGACACTGAAATCTGCGGGTATCTTGATCTGGAATTTCTCGGCCTCCAGACCTTTGAGAAATAAACTTCTTTCTGTTGTTCTGTTGATTATAAGCCACCGAGCTCATGGTATTTTGTTATAACATCCCACATAGTCTAAAACAATCTCTCAGGAAGAGATTGCTATTGAGAAATTCCTTTGACGGTCAGCTTTATCTGTCAGTTCAGCTAGGCTCTAAATCTCCAGCCCTTCAAACACTATATTATTACAAAGGTATCTTGTCAATGTGACTAAAGTTCATAACCAGTTGATTTTAAGTAACAGCAATTATCTTTGTTAATCTGGGTGCGTCTTATTTCACAAGTTGGAAAGTCTTAAAAGCAGAACTAAGGTTGCATAGAAGAATCTTCTACTATGGAAGTCTCAACTCCTACCAGAGTTCTAGTCTGCCCTTCCTGATGACCTGTCCTACAAATTCAGGCTTATCTAGCCAGCCCCCAAAACTTGAATTTAGATAAACCAACTTCTTAGAGTGAATCTCAAGTGTATGTATGTAGGTGTATGTATATATATATACATATACAACTATATACATATGTATACATATATAAGCCAAATATATGGGGGCACTACTGGTTTTATTTCTCTTATTGAGCTTGATAAGTTTTTGTTTTGTTTTTGAGTACTGGGGATTGAACTCAGGGGTACTCAACCACTGAACCACATCCCCAGCACTATTTTGTATTTTATTTAGAGACAGGATCTTACTGAGTTGCTTAGTGCTTTGCTTTGCTTTTGCAGAGACTGGCTTTGAACTTGAGATCCTCCTGCCTCTCTCGGGAGTCACTGGGCCTTGATGGTTTTTAATCAACACTTAGGGACAGAGCAAGAGGAAATACCCAAAACATTAGGGGAGACTCAGAGAAGATTCAGTGTCTCAATTCTCATTAGGGTCCCTGGGAAAGATCACCTGGCAGAGACAGAGACCTCAGAGACCCCTTTGCTGCACACCATACCTTCTCCATGCCCATTCCTGCCTCCTGGAGCTCCTGGTTGGTTTAAGAGACAATTCCAAGGCTTCCAAGTTCTTAAGTTTGAACATGGCCAAGAAAAGGCTAGTTCTTGAAAGGTTTTGTTGTTAAGTAAAAAAAAAAAGGGGGGGGCAGACAGCTCTGTAGGTATGAAACTGGGAGCCCCAGAGGGCACAGCAGTTAAGCACTGACAAGGTCTGTAACCAGAAACCCATGGAGGCTTCAGTCTGGAAAAAGCCAGCCGGCTCAGTCAGCAAATAAGTCTCCAATTAATGAGCACTTCCACCAAAAGCTGAAAAAATTCTGAAATGATGTTGAGCTGTGTTTTCCACATAAGTAAAACTGCAAAGTTAGAGAGGGAAGCACAATTATACACATCTGAGATGCCAATTACTCCTCTTTAAGGGAGGAGGTGTTGCCGGCTCTTTCTTGTCCTGGAGCCACGTGTCACCTGTTTTGACATTTCTCTGACCCTCTGAACCCAGGGCTTCAAAAGTAAAGGAGAATGGGGCCCAAGCCTGGAAGACAGCAACGAGGAGTACAGTTTGGGACCCGAAGCTTTAGACAGACCTCAGTGAGCATCTGTTAGGCAAAGGAATGATCCTTGACAAAGATATACAGAACAAGGACAGATTCTGCCAGGAAACAAAAACAGAATGGAAAATATGACTAACTATGGTAGAGGACCAAGCAATATAGAAACAGTATGTAACGCCACTAAGCTAAAATCATCTTCCACAGAGAATAGTCATAATTAAAACTTTAAATGAAGACTTACATATGCTTATTATTCACAGTTGTGGAAGCAACAGTACAAAGAGTAAAAAAATAAAGAAACCTAATAGTATTTTTCTTTCAAGAAAGAACTGTAAGAGCAGAGAGTGGAAGGAGTAGAAAATGACTTCTTTGAATACAGTTCTACCCTGCTTGGTTGGTGGTTTAGACAACATGTTCCTATTATGCTATTAAAATTTAAAAACATAAATGGACATGCCCAGCTCTCCAGCAAGGACTATCCGACTTCCAAAACAATGCTTTTATTTTATGGGGGGAAATTAAAAAGTTCATTTTATTATAAACCTTGAAGCCTAATAGACACCCGAAGTTACTTGTTTAATAAAACACTCTAAGCAGACATGACTGCTAAGTTAACAACCACCAAAGAAAGCCAACAGAGAACTTGAGAGTATTAGTTTTGTTATTGTTTAGCAAGTTACCACAGACTTATCAGCTTAAAACATAAAACATATAAACTTACAGTTCTGTAGCTGAGACAGCATGCCTGGATTCTTTGCTCAGGTCTTACAAGATGGGAATCAAGTTATCCTTTCTGTAGGCTGACAAGAATCTCAAGCTCCTTCAGGTTGATTGCTAAATAATGTTCTTGTGACTGCAGGAGGACATGGAGCCTTATTTCCTTGCGGTTGTGAGCAGGGGGCAGCTTTCAGATCAGAGGCAGGCACCCACCTCTTTTGCTATGTGGCCTCCCTCCATCTTCAAAGTCAGTAACAAATGATTTCGCACATTGGCTGTCTCATACCAGGAAGGGCCAGTCCCTTTTAAGAGCTCACTTGATTAAATGAGAACCACCAGGGTAGTCTCCCTATCTGAAACTGCTTTGAAATTCTACTTACAGTAACACTCCACAGCTGTACCCAGGATTGTGTATCTGAAAGAAGGCACGTGTACACCAGCCAAGTAGGAATCTCAGGGGGCCATTTCAGAATTGCTTCACACAGTAAGAAATTCAGGATTATAATTTCTTCAATGGGAATTAGTAGATTGTTTATATACTGCAAATTGAAAAAGTTTAAAGCCTATAAATACAATATTGATTTTTTCAGCTTTATTAGGATATAATTAACAAAACTGAATATATTCAGTGGTCTCTTGATATGTATATGCAGTGTGAAATGATTGTAGCCAGAAACTAACTAATATTCCCATTATCTCAGTTACCTTTGGTGGGGGTGGGATAGGGAGCATTGAAGATATATTCTCAGCAAATTTCAAGTATCTTGTCTTGTAAAAATAAAAGTTTCTGATAGGAGGGTCTGCTATTCAGCCACAAGTAAAAAACTAAGAAGCAGCTTTTAAAAATAAAGAAAAACAACAGACATAAGAATTCTAAGAGTCAATTTCAAGTGTTTTAAAATTTTATTTCAATCATATCGAAGTAATTACTATATCTTATTATAAATACACCCTCGTGATTTTTTTTTTAAATCAAGGATTAGTGACAGTAATGCTCCATGGAGAATTAAAGAACACTAATAAAGTTAATGAAGAGGGAAAGTTGATTTGCAGTTATTTAATAATAAAAATGATGGCTCTTTTTAATTCTGTCAGCCATTCCCCCAAATTAGGTAGGAAACTGCTATAGAGAAAACCATCCAGGAAGAAAGACTAGATTGAAGATCATACCAGTATAGTCTCATAGTACACTGCAGTGGCTTTGTTAATCAAACAGTATACTGTTAAACTGTAAAATGTATCTTCTTCTTTACTGCTCTTCCCTCTTCTGATAATTTCTAATATGATTATGTGAAACTCCAGGATAAGGAGATAAGTAACTTCAGTTCTCTGTGCATCTTTGGGTGAGTTATTTATCTCTGGGTCCCACTAGCTGCATTTATAAAATAAAGCCATTCTAGACCTTCCAAGTTGAAATGGGCCTTTGAAACCATGTTCTTTACAAATTCTATACAGCTATAAAGTCATATTTACCAAATAATAACTTTTTTAAAAGGGAAAGTATTCTAAATAGAGAAATTGAATAATTTAATAGCTATAACAGGGTGTTTGGTCCTGGTTGGAATAAGTTATCACTTTTGATTTTAGATTAAATTTACAACGATGTTTGAGCATTTCAATAAGTGAGGCCTTTTGATCCTGCCCCCAGCCTCCTAGCAATTCAACACACAAGACTACTGATTTACTTATGTTCTCCAGTTCTTTATTTGTCAATTAAAAGAATTTCATTATCCTACAAAGTTACATAGATGCTTCCAATTTCAAGGCTAATATATTAAAATCAATTCAGTTTTCCTTTAAAATAAAGCTTTGTCACCTTCTTGGCATTATCTACAAAAAAAGACGAGAGAAGGCAGAATTCACAATTAAATTATTCTGAACTTTACTGTATTAACATTCTTGGACTTTTGACATAATTCAATTCACATTTACTGAAAGGTTATGATATGTCTGATTTTGTGTCACACGATAAGTATTTAGGGGCATCTTTTTATGCCCAGCACATAGTACATCTTTAAAACTCAGGAGGTACAAAGTGTTTCTAGATAAATATAGATAATGCAAGGGTCTTGCTTCAAATGGAAATGATGGAAACAGGACAAATGATAAAACGAAATAAAATACTAAATCACTCCATGGCAAATGTGTCTTACAAAACAGCCTCCAAAGATGCCCACATCCCAATCCCTGGAGCCTATGTTTCACAGGACAAAACTGAATTGAGGGTACAGATAGAATAAGGCTGCTGATCAGTGGACCTTAAATCACATGAGCTCTTAAACTAGGAAGGGAGACGGGGAGAAGAGCGTGACAGATGAGACTAAGAAGGACCAGATCCTCCTTTGTTGTCTTGGAAGATGGAGGAACAGGGCTGCAAAAACCAAAATATGTGAGCAGATTCCAGCAGCAGAGAATAGCAGGAAACAGATCCTCCCCATAGGCTCCAGAAAATAACACAGCCTTGCAACACCATGCTTGATTTCTGTCCAAAGGGACCCACTTTAAACTTCTAACCTACAGACTGTAAGATAACAGTTTATTGTTTTAAGACAAAAAATTTGTGGCAATTTGTTACAACAGCCATAAGAAACTAGTTATGCCAGGTTACAGAATTGGTTTCAGCTGTGAGAAGGCTTCACCACCAAAGTATTATCAGTTGAGATGTGATAGGCCTGGGAGCAATGGGGGAAACAGTTGTTTATGGGTTAAATCCTTCTACTCCAAGTGTGGTCCCTTCTAATTAACCCTGGTGGGAGATTGCTGGACATGTTTTTTGTTTGTTTGCTTTTGGGTTGGTTTTTTTGCTTGTTTGTTTGTGTGTTTTGAGAGGGATGCAAAAATTGCCAAAGCCAGCCTTTTAACAAGACCCCCAGATAATCTGCATTGAAATTAAAGTTTGAGAAGCACTAAATTTATTAAAAACCTAACTTTCCTATGTGCATAAATGAATACTCCACAGTGAATCTCACCATTGTGTATGTCCACAGGACACTAATTTAAAAAGAAAAGAAAACAACTAAGTAAATAGCAGAAAGATCAGGAGAAGTACAGGGAAGGAAACAGTGAGGAAGGAGGGAGAGGAAAGAGAAAGTACTGGGAACAGAATGAGAGCAAATTATAGTCCATGTTGTTATAATTATGCCAGGATGAATCCTAATGTTATGTATAACTAAAAAGAACCAATAAAAAATTTTAAAAAAGGAAAAAAGTATTAAAAGCTATTTTAAAACATGTAGAAATCTTTAATTCTTCTTTTCTGACTCACAAATATCTGGAAGACATACTTAAACATACTGACAAAAAGAATGCTCAGCTGCTGTTTGTTAACATGAACAAAAGGGAAAAAATTTTTTTCTACTGCTCTTAATGAAAAGGTCCTTCAGTAAAATCCATCTACTCTCACCTGCAAAGAATTTTCCTTTAAAAAGCCCATGAGCTGAAAGATTATAAATGTCAAAGTTTTATTACCTTTGAATAAATATTAGAATCCACGGACTAGTACTCACAGAGCCATCTTATGGGGGACAAAATAATTTCATTCACATAATACATTTTCTTTAATTACTTTAATATAAAAACACTGTTCCACATTTCACACAGTGTTAAAAAAACAATTTTAAAACACTAAAATAAGTATTTGATAAAAATAAATTTATTGAAGGGTAACAATGACTGCAAAATTAGTACTTCCCAGTCACTACTGATGCCTTTGCATTAACCACATTTGGAGGGTAGGCAGAGAAAATATGAAATGGAAAATGTATATTTTAAAGCTACATTTTTACCCACCCTTTAACTTTCTGCTAAATCTTGTTTGTCCCTACTAAAAGGTATACTCAAGATGATTGAAAAGACAATTCAGATAAAGTCATACTAAAGAGATGTTAAAAACATACTCCATTAATGATATGGCATTGCAAACCATTCCATCTGTTTACAAAATTGAAATAAAATAAGCAATGACACAATGAATCTTTCTTGATAAAAGATTTCATCAAAAAAAAAAAAGAAAAGAGAATTAGTGGTGGGGATCAGAATGAGAAAATCAGTACAATCAATAAAGACAAATAATTATTCAACATAATTTGGTCTGGTTAGATCAGTGCAACTCACTCAATAAGTAATTCAATAACATTATGAGAAGTGGACAATGGGAAACAGAGTCCTCTTTTTAAATTCATGTATAATAATCCTATTTCAATTGACCTGTAATGTGAAAGCCCTGAATCCACCTTAACATTATAACATACATCTTACAATAATATAAAAGTCAAATCATCATCAATACATATTTTTTTTTTCTCTAAAGTGCACAATTTAAGAAAACTTCACCAGAGTGTGCACTTTTGAAAGGTATAATAGTGTATACAATATAGACAAAACAGGCACCTCCATTGTATTTTTTTTAATAAATAAAAGCACATTAAGGAAAAAGAAGGTGGGCAGCACCTGAAGCCTTTGACATTGGTAACTAAATGCCAGTACCAAGTAGTCTAGCCGCTTACGTGTTACTAAGAGCCACAAAGAAGGAGCCATTTTTGACTTAACATTTTAATTTTAGTAGAAACAAGAGCTTGTCTGGGCTTACAATCCTTCACCTGGTGGTGAGGAGGGTACCAGTCCTTCAAATGTCCTATACTTTAGACAGCAGACCGGACTCCGGAGCACTCGCCTTAATGAGATTCTGGATTTCCTTGAATTTTGGATGGTCTTTATCTGCGACCAGCTGCAGCAGAACAGCCTCACTCGTGGTCACTATGATCCCAGTTCGAGCAAGGCGCTTTAAGAGAAAAGATAGACCAATAAGCACAACTGAGAAGACAGTGTGACGATGAACACTTTTGAAAACAGCAAAAGTGTGCCAGGACACAATAGTTAGTGTCCTCTATTACAACCATGGTCCTTGACCAAACCAGCAAATTCAGCGATGGGCAAAATTTTCAAAACCAGCCATACCACAAACTCATTGTTATTCTTCTCAATATTAGTAACATGGACTAAAACTAAGTAAAAGAAAACAGGTAGACATTGTTATAACCTTTTGGTGCAGGGACAGGAGAGTAATTGAGGCTAATGCTATAAAACATATAAAAGGTTAATGCAAGAGGAACTTCATCATTGATTATCTGAACACCTTTCATTGCTGCTATTTCCTAAGTACTATTTGCAGATTTTTGCTTCATCTCTCATTCATTTGTTCACTCTATCAAATGAGAACTATTTTTGTTTTACTCCTATATTCATTAAACTCTTCAATTTTTATTTCTAGCATTGAGATAAAAAGAGGTGCCTCTGTCCAGATTCCCACTGTGCAAATAATATGAGATTACAAAATAGATTATGATGTGTATTAGTACTTATGTCTGGCATCCCTGGCATGTGGTAGCAATTTATTTAAAAAGAAATGGCAGAGAGGATGGGTAACACTTGAAAGCTCCACTGGTTGTGCTACAGATATTACTGTTGCTGTCTAAAATATTTCATTACCAACTAACTATCCCATTTCATATAACTAAAGTCTGTAATTGCAAACTACTATTAAGAATTAAAATGAGGGTTCATAATTTTTCAGCCCCCAAACATCTGACAGTTTTTCTCATAAGTCAGAGCTGCCCTGTCTTGAGATAACTGGCAGAAGAAGAAAAGAGCCCCGTGAGAGGTTTAAGAATGTATCCCCTGGGGTGATAAAAGAGCCATCACCTCTGCTGCCATCATAAACATTTCAGAATCACTAAACAAGAGTATAAAATTTAAGGTTGTATAAAGTTTCCCTGACAGGTCAAAGAATGCCCTTGACAAACTGTTCCCTTGCAATCGTAATAACTAGGAAAGAAATCTCGAGGAGGGGAAGAGGGAGAGGGAGCAGAGAGGAGAGGGGAGCAAAAGGAGAGAGGGCAAAAGAACAGAAAATAAGGGGAGAAGAAGGTAGAAAGAGGAACAGAGGGAGGATTCCATTGCAGAGATTCATTCTCTGCATGGATTTATCATCAAAAACCCTGGAAAAAAAGCAGGCAAACTGCCTTCCCAGGAAGCATCCACTTTAAGAACCACAGAAGAGGAAGTCATTAGGCAAATCAGAGGAAAGACCCAACTGGGGCTCTCTCTGTAAAGGAGGAAGCACTGGCAGAGCCAGGACATCCCTGTGGAGTATACAAATCTTCCTTCAGACAATTGTGCAACCACAGACCCAACATTTCCACTGAGAGACTCCTCTTTTTTTTATCCCCAAGGACACAGAAAGGACTATAAACCATAACCTACTTAGAAAGCAAGCTCTGCTCTCAACAGCCAGTATAGAACAGGGTGCAGAGTGGCTGCCCAGACTAAAAAAAAAAAAAAATATAT